>NC_038254.2:48481512-48486988 GCF_000004515.6 Glycine max | reverse complement strand
TAACCCTTCCGCTGCAACTAGGAACAAAAATGGAGCCAGAGGATCACCCTGTTTTAAACCCTTCTGAGCCACAAATTCTTCAGTGGGACTACCATTAACCAGTATAGAGATCGAGTTAGAGGAGAAACAAGTGCGCATCCATCCCCTCCATTTCACGCCAAAGCCCAATCTGTCTAACATATAATCCAAGTACGACCAACTCACAGAGTCATATGCTTTTTCAAAATCGGCTTTCAAAATCACACATTTCTTCCTCTGCCTCTTTGCCATGTCCATCACCTCATTCACAACTACCACCCCATCTAGAATGTTCCTCCCGGTTAAGAACGCACTTTGCACACTTGAAATAACACATTTCAACACTTTCTTGAACCTCCCCGCAAGTACCTTTGAAAGCATTTTATACAGGCATCCAATAAGAGAAATCGGTCTATACTCCCCTAAACCTTGAGGGTTGCTTGTCTTAGGTATAAGTGCAAGGAACGATGCACTAATACCCTTGGGCAGCCTTGCATGTCGATGGAATTCGTTAAAAAAATTCAGATTTGTACTTGTTTTTCTACAAAGTACAAACAAGTACATTATATTCCTCCAGGTATGATTGGGATGCTACAACCTCAGCTAATTTCTTGTGAAAATATGGACTTACAGGTAAATTATTTACTTGTCCTTTTCACTCCTTCTCCCCAAGAACTAAAATTTGAATGTGATATCTTTCCACATTTAAAATTTTATGTTGTCAGGCAGTGCATAATTAAGATATATATATATATATATATATATATATATATATTATGCTCTTTACCTTTTCTTTAAATGCATATCTGTTAAGTCTTGTCATCAATATGACACTATTTTTTCCTCGAGTTAATGGCCAAATGGTTCCTTGGTTAAATTAATTTAGCTGGAGCCAAACTAACAAAGCAAGACGAGTCTCTGTATCACTCAAATATATATCACACTTAAAATACTACTCTAATTTTCTCCATTAAGAGCAATGTTAATCTAATTTACAAACTTCTCTCTGCTTCATTTCTTTTCATTCTCTAGGGGAATTCAAACTCAACATAGAGTGCAACCATGCCATCTTCTCTGGCCACAGGTGAATCGATCATTGTATATTGTGTTTACATGGGCAGTCCTTGATCTTTCCCTTTTAAGATTAACCTTAGCAATGTCATCCTAAAAGTTTATTATTCACTTCTGTAGGTTTTTAGTTTATTTACCAATATTCTTTCCCTTGCTATTGGTTTTTAGTTTATTTTTTGTCCTAGAGACTGGTTCTATATCTCATCCTTCATATCAGCTTTACTAGAAATGAGCTAGACGTACCGTAAAATTTGTAGTTATGTTTTACTTCTTAGTCATTTATGTCGGGATTTTCTTATGACAAAACAACACTAGAAATTCTTTTAGTCATTTAATAAACTTTGTATATATATATAGTTGATAATGGTTATATATTTCCGTGGAGTTACATAACTGGGCTTTGGAGGCCTTTATCATTGCAAATGCTGAACGTGTGTTTTAGTTTGTAAGTTTATAATCCTTTTCCTTAATTTTTACCCTACAGTTTGTTATATACTTATTTTTTTATGATTTATTTAGAATTTATTAGTGAAAATAAAGAGGAGAATATTCTCTATAGAGAAAATTATATTACTTTATAGCACATGCATGCAATATGATTTCATCTTTTATATTTATTGTAATTTAAGGAACTAATAATTATTATATGCATGAATAATTAATTAAATTACTAAATAAACATGATCACTAGCTAATACTAAATGCTTAGTGGTTATCTTTTAAACAAGAAAATGTTTCTAATGTCAACCTTCTTATCTTCATAACTTTTAAGACTTTTTATCTTCATAACAGGCACTCGTCGCGTCTTCAAATTCAATGTACTGCAATAAACTTCTATGTCTTGCCTTCATGTTGCTAGTATTGCTGGACTTATCAAAACACTTCATCTTGATTGGAGTCCCTCATGTTGTTGGTATTGTACAACTTCTATTATTTACATAGAAATAGTACGGTTAATTTCATTCCTTTCTTATCATTCATTAAGTAAACAATTTTCATTTCTAGTTCTTTAGGGGATAATGTTTAACTTTTTATTAATTATAAATTTCATGTAGTTGTATTAGAATTGATATATAATTTTGTTATTAACCTTATCTACTATTTTATTAGAATTTTCCTTTTTTATTATTTTATTAATTTTTTTTAAAATAAAATATTTTAGGACAGTTCTTTAAAAAATTGTATTAAAAAGTGTATATTCTAAAATAATTCTTAGTTAAAAATTATCTTAAAATAAAAAAATTTTCTAGAACAATTTTTTATGAAACCTCTTTCAATAATATTGACTTCAAAAATAATTTTGAAACGTTTATATGTTGTTTAAAACCATCATTGTATTTCCTTTGTGCATTAGTGATGAGAGTACATATAAATTAACAAATATGAACAATTTGTATTCCAACTCTCACCAACATAATTACACAACCACCACTACAATTAGTATACCCACTTGACCCAAAAGTAATTTGGAGACTAAGCATGGTATATCAGACACATTTTATATTTTGATTCAACAAATAAAAACATCACTACATCAATAATAATAATAATAATAATAATAATAATAATAATAATAATAAAATAATTGTTATTTTTGTTATTTTTTGGAAACATAACGTAACACTATTATTTTGATTTTGTTATGCATTATTTTACCATTAAGGAACTTAACAACCACCAATGCGAGAATTAATTCGCACAGAATTATTCTAAATTAATAATTTCGAATTTGAACACTAAGTATACAAATGTGTTAATACTTGGAAAAAAATTATTATTCATAATAGGATTTTAGGTTTTATAATAATAAATTAATGATGCAAGTACCAAACAAAGTTAAGGAACTAACAAATAGAAGATTTATATTAGAAATCATGGCAATTTTTTATTATTTAATAAATAGTTAAGTATTATTATTATTATTATACTGTACAAATGAAAAACCAATTTGATGGTGTCAGAGCAAAAAAGTAGCCATGACACAATGAGTATCGTGTGTAAGTGTAATGTAATAATGTACTTTGGCTGTTTTTGTCGACATAGTATGATTTGCGTCAAAGGAATATGCGAGGTCCACTTGATGGGTTGGCTCTATGTTGTTGTCTGTTGAGTCGTGACTATGTGCTCTACAGCATTGACATGGCTTTCAGGTTTTGTCTGTCTCATTAAAGTTGAAAATTAATTTTATTTTACTAATTCCCTATGTATTAAAATTCATGCTACTTTTCAAATGAACTCGTTTCAAACTTAATTAAATTATTTATTTAATCCTTATAATTATATAAGTTTTACCTTTTAATCTTTATATATATTATTTTTAATTCATGTACATATAATTTTGGATAAATAACTTTTTAATACCAATAAAAACAAACGATTTTAATATTATTTTATTTATTTAGTATCTCATATTTTATGTATGATTTTACTATTTGTTGGCAGTGATCTCTAGTCTTATAATCTTATATATAAAAAATAAATACGTAATTCATCAAAATTAATAAAAATAATTAGATTGATTAATTCATCATAAATTTTAATTTTATTCTAACTCTACCCATGACATTAAATGATATAAGAGGTTTTTATTTTTTTTAAAGATAATTTTTCTACCAATGAGTATACTTTTTTATTAATAGTTTCATAAATGCATTCATCCACTTTCATGAGAAAATGAGTCTATATCATTAATAGACCTCAACAATTAACTAGGGGTAAAAAAGAAATTTAACAATTAATACACTTTAAAGTAGTACTATGTTTCTTATAATAAGGATAAAAAAAATATTCTTTTTTTTCTGAGATATAGGATTAGTATTAATTAGTGAAACATTAAATAAAAAGTAATTTTTAAATTTATATTTATTATTAGGTATTGGGGATGGATAATGTATTTTAATGGTCTCATTAATAAATATTTAACTTCACTCATTCACTAATTGATCATCACACATTCACCAAATTAGTTGTCATTTTATAAAACCAATGAGACATTAAATAATTTTTCCATGAAGTACCCTTGACCAATATTATGTAGTAAATGAAACAAAATCTAATCAATTAGAGAGATAAATGACATATTAAAAAGGTACATAATACTTTTTGTGAAATTCAAAATATTAATTACATTTTTTAATACTTATGAAAAATTCTTAAACGTCATGTAAAATGGAATACGAAGAGTAATATTTTTTATATAATCAGTTGAAATTGTTTCAACTTAATCTTTTATAATAGTTTTAAGTAAGAGGGTTTTAGTGCACTTTTTCCTATCTAAAATAGTGATACTTTAGATAATTTTTTTTAATTATTATGTTTTTTATTTATCTAATACTTCCCCCACTCCCAATTATGTGATCATTTAGAAAAAAAAATGTTTCAAAATATATGTCGTTTTACAAAATTAATGTTGCATTAAATAATATTTTTTAGGTCTATCCTTAATCAATATATAATGAGAGTATTGTAGAGGAAGAATAAATGAATCATTAGTTAGAGAGATAAATGATATATTAATTAATTATCTAATATTTTTTTGAAATTTAATAAATTAATTACATTCTTAAATACCTGTGTCAAAACCTTAAATATCATATTGTTGGAACTAAGGGAGTAAATTACATTAATTAATGGGACATTTAATAGAAAGTGAATTTTAAATACACATTTATTATTAGGTGTTGGGGAAGGATGTTATTTGATTTTAATGAATATTTGATATTTGATTTAATGCATTCATTAATCGATTATTTTACATTCATTTATTATATGATATAAAATATTCAATCCATTTCATTTTATATGGGGTTTTATTATTAGTTATTGGGAATAGAATAATGAATTTTAGCGGTATCATTAATGAATGTTCTACTTCAAGAATTCATTAAATAATTTTTTTCATGGAGTATCCTTTACCGATATAATGTGTAGTAAATTAGACAAAATCTAATTATTTAGATAAATAAAATATATATAAGAAAGTTATATAATGTATTATATGAAATTCAAGATATTAATATATCTCTTAATATCTGTGACAAAACCTTAAACATCATATAAAATGGAATAGAGAGATGGATACTTTTTTTATATATATAATCAATTGAAATTGTTTCAACTTAATTCTTAATAATAGTACTACATCAAGTAAGAAAGTTTTAGTGTATTTTTTCCTCCCTAAAATAAGAACAATTTAGATAATTTACTTTTAGTTATTTTATTTTTATTTATCTAATAGACCACATTAATTAGTGAAACGTGTAATAGAAAGTGAACTTTAAATGCATATTTATTATAAGGTATTGAGAAGGAAACTCTTTAATCTTTATTAATATATATAAAGTGAGATGTCTTAGAGCACTTTTTCCTGGTTTATAATAAGGGGCCT
>NC_038254.2:48453990-48480142 GCF_000004515.6 Glycine max | reverse complement strand
AAATTTAATTAATTAGAGAAATAAAAAATATATTACAAAGTTGTCTTTCTATGAAATTTTAAAATATTAATTATCTTTCTTAATAAATGTTACAAAATCTTAAACGTCATATAAAATGAAACAAATAGAGTAATATTTTTTTATATAATCAATTAAAATTGGTTCAACTTAGTATTTTATAATAATATTTAATAAGAAAGTTTTAGTGCACTTTTCCCCCACCTAAAATAAGGGTACCTTAGATAATTTTATAATTATTTTATTTTTTATTTATCTAATAAATCACATCAACTAGTGAAATATTTAATAGAAAGTGAATTTTAAATGCACTCATTAATGAAGTTTAATACAATCATGTATTCATTAATTGATTATTATACATTAATTTATTATGTGCTATTAGGAGACAAATAATGAACTTTAGAGGTGTTGTTAATGATTATTATACATTAATTTATCAACGGCGTTTAATACATTGATGTATTCATTAATTGATTATTATACATTAATTTATTATGTGGTATTAAAAAAAAGGTAATAAATTTTAATGATGTCGTTAATAAATATTAGATTTCATGCCTTCATTAAGTGATTATTATACATTAATTCATTAATAGAGTTTAATAGATTCATGATGTATTCATTAATTGGTTATTATACATTAATTTATTATATATATAGTATTAGGAGAAGGATAATAAATTTTAATGTTATTGTTAATGAATATTTGATTTCACGAATGTGATTATCATACATTAATTCATTAATGGAGTTTAATATATTCATCTATTCATTAATTTATGATTACACATTAATTTATTATATGATGTTAGGAGAAAAATAATAAATTTTAATGGTGTCATTAATAAATATTTGATTTCATGCATTCATTAGTGATTATTATACATTAATTTATTAATGGAATTTAATATATTCATATATTAATTAATTGATTATTATACATTAATTTACTATATGATATTAAGAGAATGATAATAAACTTTGATGGTATTGTTAATGAATACTTGATTTTGTGCATTCATTAAGTGAATATTAATTTATTATACATTAATTTATTATATGATATTAAATATATTTTATATAATAAATTGTTTCGGCTTAATATTTAGAAATGAAAAAATTTGTATTATATATCATAAAAATAATTCAATTAAGAAATTATAATTTTTTAACTAAAAATAAAATATATATTTTAACAATTTAAAATATTTTAATTTAAATAATAATTATAATATATATAATTATAATCTATGTCTAACATAAAAAGTTTCGTGTGGGTATAAAGACTAATCAATTTATAAGTGTAAGTTTTGAAAAATGGAAAATCCCACTGTGATCAATATCTATAATAGAATTTTTTTACTTATTAAAGCGTCATCAAATTTGTTACTAACGATAGTTAGCGGCAACACTCACAAACAAAGATAATAGGATAATTTTTTTCTGCTTTGTTTTCGTTTATTTCACCATTTTTAAATAGAATAAAAAATATATGTAGCTCTGCAATATCTTAAAATGTTCAAATTAATTAATATATAGAACAAGACTTTTATATTATGTTTTATAGTCAATGCGTGGTATCATATGTTATCCGGATCTAACATGTGTACCATATGTTGTTAGACACAAAAATTAATAAACCAAAGATATTTCTTTTCTATTTTGGTAAAAAAAAAAAAAGAACACAGTATCATTGAAAATAAATTTGTTTGAGTCGAAAAAAATTATAAAAATAAGAAACATTAATTTTTTTAAAAAATATTTAACATAATTACATATTGAATACTAAAACTCAAAATTATTAATTAAATTAAAACAACATCACAAAATATATTATCTATGGGCGTATAGAATATCATAGCCACAACGCACAAGCAATTCAATTTCATCACGGCGCCGAAATTAAGGCATCTCATGCTATCTATATATAGGCTTCACTTAGTTGCTCTCAATCACACTACAACTAAACACACTAGCTATAGCTAGAATCCCCTCCAATCCCTCTTTGTCTTTGTGCTTTTCTTTAGTTCTTTCCAAAACAGCAACAATGATGAGTTGCCAAGCATGGCCTGAACCCATAGTTCGAGTCCAATCCTTAGCTGACAGTGGCCTAAGCTCAATCCCTTCACGCTATATTAGGCCACACTCCCAAAGACCCTCCAACACCACTTCTTTTAAACTTTCACAAACCGAACATGATCATGGTCACGGTCGAGAGACTCGTGACCATGATCATGTTAACATCCCCGTTATTGACCTGGAACATCTTTTCTCGGAGGATGAAATCCTCCGAGAAAAGATATTCCGACACGTGGACGAGGCGTGTCGGGAGTGGGGGTTCTTCCAGGTGGTGAACCATGGGGTTAGCCATGAGTTGATGAAAAGTTCTAGGGAACTGTGGCGCGAGTTCTTCAACCAGCCACTTGAGGTGAAGGAGGAGTATGCCAACTCCCCCACCACTTATGAGGGCTATGGAAGTCGCTTGGGAGTGCAGAAAGGTGCCACCTTGGACTGGAGTGACTACTTCTTTCTCCATTACAGGCCTCCCTCACTTAGGAACCAAGCTAAGTGGCTTGCATTTCCACAATCCTTTAGGTATGCATATCATATGTCCGATTAATTTTTCTCTCTTTTGGTAATATATGAATCTATTTTTTGTTGCTTTTAAGAGTGAAAATTATCATTATGCACCCCCAAAAATGCATACAGTTAGGATAACTATTTCAGTTCATCTATTTTTTCATCTTTTTATTTTTGTTTTATTTTATCACTTTACATGTTTTTCTTGTTATTTCTCTTTCTCTTTCAATTCTTTTTCTTTCTATATCCTGTACTCTACACCTATCCACTCCAAATTTAGGTAGACATTTACCTTTAACCTTTGAGATAAAAGTATCAATATGCACAGTTTTAAATGAGTGAAAGAAGTGAGAATAAAAAAAATAGTGAAAGAAGTGAGAAATCCTTTTTTAACTTTGACTCTCTCTCCAATCGATGTTTTCCTTCTGTTACTTCAAATTTAGAAAGGATCAAAACGACTTGAAGCTTCAAGCTTCTTTAATGAGAGAGACGGAAAAAAAAGGTAAAATGGTCACTTTTGGTACAGTCAATTATGTTTTAATATTTTTTTCTTTAATATATTAAATTTTAAAAGTTTTATACATTAAGTTTTAAAGGTTTTATTTTAATTTTTTATGTTTTTAAAAGTTTATTTTAATTATTTATTTTATTTTCTATTAAAAATACTAGTATGCTGGTGTTTTAAAATTTAAAATAATTAATTTTTTGTAGTTATTATTATATATTTTAAATTAATTATTTTACTTATATTTAGTGTTCCGTCAAAATTTAAAATATTGATGAAACACTAACATTTTAAACAGAAAATCAAATAAATAATTAAAATAAAATTTTTAAAATTTAATATATCAAAATAAAAAATATTAAAATATAATAAACTAAAAGTGACATTTAAAAAAAGTGATGAAAGAAATATGTTTATTTATATATATATGTATTATAAAGTTTTGTTTTTAAGTTAGTGTGGTTCTTGTTAGTTGTAACTTATATAAGCCCAAAATTGAAAAATGTTTAGTAAGATTTTTCATTATAAACACTGAAATAATTATTTGGCACATGTATTAAACACTAAAATTGTACGAATCGTGTCAAAGATGTTCTTATCTTTACAATATACTTTTACATATTATATATATTTCCCTTATATATATATATATATATTGGATCATGTCTGCTTTGAAACAATTACTCCGTGTGAGCTCATTATAATTACCATATTATCCCATACACCGTGACTTGGATTTATTGGTAGTAATTAAGTGATAGGTTGCTTGCTCAAACTCCCCTATCCAGGCTCAAATTAAGAATTAATTGAAACATGTGGATATATTTCGTTGCACATATATTTTCTTATTTGTTTGGTAAGATGCGGCCATGGCTACTTATATATTTACTTAATATTAGCTGCTGAATGATGGTGTACCCAACTAATTAAAGTGATGTTCTTTTCATTATATTAAGGTCTTATAAGAGGTTGGGAAGAGGGTTGCAACCTTGTAGGCATAAACAAAAGTGTGATAGTGAAAATTTTGGACCTGCCAATTTGGAGGATGTTGAGTAGAGCCGTGTTAAACATGAATGAGTCTTCACTTTATTATTTTTTTTATACAGCGGAAATTAAACTTCTATTTATTAATTTAAAGTATTTTTTTATATGAAAAATTAAACAAAGGAATAAGTATGGCTTTTTGACTATTTCAAACTTGGAGACTTGTAACTAACCCAGTGGGGGTGGTGCAGCTTCATATTATGCTCTAGAAATTAATGCTTATTGAACACTTTTTTCAAGCGTAAACAAACACGTACACTCGACATTTGCATGTAAAACGTGTGGCGGTACATGGCAAAGTCAGATTTCTTGCAGTCTATATATATAAAAAAAAAAAAAAAGTGTTGAAAAATAAGCATTAAGATAAAGAAGAATTAATTGTGGGACAAAAGATGCCAGTGTGTTTAATTGGTCCAACCAATTAAAGGCATTAAAGATTCACGGGTGTTTGTAAACTTTGCTGGACCAAAACTCTCCCCTATTAGCTACCATTTGGTCCAATGGTTCCATCTAAGAAACAGGTCCACATTTTTAAATGAGCTACTAGAGATTTCAAATTGTATGAAATGAATTGTGCAATTGTCTTTTATCTTTTATTTTTTTATACACACACATTTTAATTAAAATACACCACAAAATTAAAAAATTACTATTTTATTATCTCAAATTTGTGTTAACAAATATTTTCATGTCACAAACTATTCATGCTCAAATACCAACAAACAATAAAATAAGCCTTGTGAAATTAATATATATACCAGTAAAAGGATGCTATTATATTCAGTTGTGTTCTTTTTCTTTTATTGTACATACACAGAGAAGTCAGTGAATTTATTTATTTTTTTCTCTCTTGAGCTAACTCATGAGCTGCATAGGAGTATATTTTACACAGTGTAAATAGGGACCCTATTGCTTCTATGTATGGTAATGCACTAATGGTATATAATCAGGAAACATATTTGGCTAAGTGGTTTGATGTCTCTGTTTGATAATAAATGTATGTAGGAGCATTGCCTTGGAACACTTTATATTGATGGTATACATTAATGTTGTCACTATCTAAGATGGAGAAAATAATGGCTTAGCAAATTTGTGCTATTTTCCCCCTCTAATTTCTGCTTTTTGTGGTGATAGGAAAGTGATTGCTGAATATGGGGAGGAAGTGGTTAAGCTAGGAGGAAGGATACTCAAATGATGTCCAATAACCCTTGCTTGAAAGAGATTCCCTCTCAATGCATTTGGGGGAGAGAGTGAGGTTGGTGCATGCCTAAGGGTGAATTTCTACCCAAAGTGCCCTCAACCTGACCTCACTTTTGGACTCTCCCCTCACTCAGACCCTGGTGGCATGACCATTCTTCTCTCTGATGACTTTGTGTCTGGCCTTCAAGTAAGAAGAGGAGATGAATGGGTCATAGTTAAGCCTGTCCCAAATGCATTCGTCATCAACATTGGTGACCAAATTCAGGTCCAGCCCTCTCTAGATTTGTTCAAACTTCAAACCTTTTTACTAGTCAAGCTGCTATATAATGACTAATTACATTAATCACTCCTTTCACACTATTTTAGTCATACCATTTGTCTTACATGTTTGCTTGAACATTATTTTGAGGAAATAAATTATATATTATACTATACTACTATTTTTTTTCTAAAGTAATTATCTCAAACAAGCACTTTTCAGGCTCAAATTTCAACAATTGGTGGTTGTTACTAATTAATCAGTGTTCAATGCATGTTTATCTTTTTAGGTGCTGAGCAATGCAATATACAAGAGTGTAGAGCACAGGGTGATTGTGAACTCAAACAAAGATCGTGTGTCCTTGGCATTGTTCTATAACCCGAGAAGTGATTTACTCATTCAACCTGCCAAGGAGCTTGTGACAGAGGAGAGGCCAGCCTTGTACTCACCAATGACCTATGATGAATACAGACTTTACATTAGGCTAAATGGACCTTGTGGAAAGGCCCAAGTTGAATCACTGGCTTTCCAACCATGACTTAATAATGTCAATTAATAACGTGTTTGGTTTCACAATGTAATTTTCTATGTTTCATGTGTAATTTTAAGTTGATAGTTATAACTTATATTTCCCACATAATTTTGTACTTCTTAAGAGTTTTCAAACATGTTATTACCTTTCCTTTAAAAGTATTGATGTTTAAAGTCAATGTATAGATATTAAGAAATAACTATTTAATAATACCCTTAACTTATTATGTGACACATGAAGAGAATCAAGTACAAAGATTACTAATACATCAACTCGTCATGTTGAAAAGTAAGATATATGGTCAAATAACAGTATATGTAAAAAAAAAAAAAATATGAAACTTAACATTTATAAAATATAATAAAAAAAATTAAAACATCAAAAAATTTGAAACAGAGAAAGTACGAGCAAATGACAGAGTCTGAATCTAAATAATTGGACACTTGGCTTTCTAGTGGATGGGGCAGATAATGTTTTATCATGTTTTTATTTTGGGGTGCAATAGTTGAAAATGAAATTAACAGCTTCAATCACATGTCAAAATTTTCCTTTCATGTGTCCTCATATCTCAAAGTGAGAGTTATTTGCCTTGGTCAATTCAGGGAAAAATTGAATAATGGCAAGTGATAGGGTCGATTTGAGCATATATACCTTTCTCCCTCGTTGGCCTAGCTAGTGGAATGCTGAGTATGGCTCATGAGAAAAGGAAAAAAGATAACACAATGATGTGACATGAATTTTCCCAATTAATACGACAACACACAACTTCCATGTAATTGAGTTGACACGTTTCCATTGATGCACGTTTCAACAAGCCAAGGTTATTATAATCATTAACTGATTCAATCACGTTGTAAATAGGCTTCCAAATAAGAATAAGTGCATGGTGGTTTGGTTAGCATTAACAATCAGCTTTTCCCACAATTTATTATTTATAGGTACGAAATATTTATAAAATTTGTTGGTGGTTAATATTTGTCTGAAAACTTGATTGATATTTTTAATAAATTTTCTCTTTTTAATTATGTTTTAATATACATTTAATATAAAATATGTAGCTAAAATTAATTTAAATATACCTTTTAATTTCATTAATTTTAAAGTGTTAAAACTTGTAATTAAACATTTTACTATTTTTTTATAAACATGTTAATAAATCTTAATATAAACTAGTTTCTAAGATCTACCGGGATCTCGATTCATTAACAATTTAAAGGGAGGGGGTTTGAAAGTTTTGATTTATTTATTAAATAAGCCAAACTTTTTATCGATAGTAATTTTTTAAAGAATAATTAGCAAATAGAGGTATTAATAAATATGAGTGAAATATAAAAATACAAATAAATGTTGTTAAATATAAGATTAATTTAATTAATATGATTATTTCACTGATAAGAAAAATAATTATTTTAATAATAATTTATAAATTTCATTATAGTTGCAAATCATTTTTTTCTTTAATAATAATTTATAACTATTTTCATTTTTTTTTAAAAAGTCAAGTTTGTTATATATGAATTGGTAGAAATAAATATAATCTTTAATTGCATTAAAAAAAACATGTAATGTTTAATTTTAATATAGGTCGACAATTTTTTTTTTGGTTGACTAACTAATCCTTTTTAACTATATATACACAATTATATATTTGAATCTAAGTCATTGAATTTATAAACTTCAATTAAAAAATATAAAATTCAATATTGATTTATTAATTCAAACAATAAATTTGAAGACAAGTTAAACTAGAACTAACAAATTAATTTAAGTTAACTGTAAAAAATTAGTTTAAATTTTAGTAAGTCGGAACTCATTGTCCTGATTGCCAATGTCGCAAACGCGTGAAAAAGTGCAGTAGCTTTTATATTTCGGATTGGACTTATAGTTGAATTAGTGATCAAACACCTTAAACAATGTTTGCGATAAGAAAATGCAATTTTGTAAAATATCGATTATTTTAAATATGTTTCATTAAAACTAAAAATATAAACTTTATTTAAATTTATATTTTCATATTATGTTAAAATTTTTTTTTTACAAATAACATAAATAATTTTAATTTACTCTAAACCAAAATTTATTTTATAAAATTAATGCTTTTCCCATTTTCACACGTATAAAATACTCTGTCTATTCCTTTTTAATTATCGATTTTTTAAAATAAAATTAATTCTATTTATAGGTCATTTATAAAGTTTAAGATCACATTAATTACTCTTTTTATTAATTATACCTTTTCTTTTCACTTAATCTTTAATTAATCTACAGATGCATTTTTGTGAAATGAAAAAAGATAAAATAAGAAACCCTATAACTATTTTATTAAAATAAAAAAGTTATTGTATTTCTTAGTTTCTACTTTTTATATAAAAATAACGTTAAAAGACAGATAAAAAGGAACATATAAAATAAAAATTATTATATTTATCTTCTCTTTCTAAATTTTCATTGAAGCATGTTGAATTTTTTTATCTATATGTTTTAAGTATGTTGTCTTTATTGGAAATTTTGTCATGCGAATTTAATTTGTGTTTATGTTTTACATGTCTTTTGAGATATAAGATCATTGGTAGACTACCTTTTGTCACTCATGATAAGGACAAAAGTAGATGGCTTCTCTTATACGCTTTGGGTGTACTATATTCTTTAAATAAGATCTCTTAGGATGAAATCATTAAAGTTTATTTGGATTTCCCGTGGAAGTGTTCCAGGATTATATTTGAGAGTAAAATTAGTTTATGGTTATGTTTAGTTACCCTGAAGATATGTTTGAGAATGAAATTTTTACTAAAAACTTAGTTTTGAAGAAACAAGACTTGGAATATTTTTACAAATGTAAGTTTAATCCAAACTTAAGTTTGTAAATTTTAATCCAAACAGGGAGTGATAGATGATAATTGTAGATGTTTTGCAAAGAATAGTTGTCTTTCCACGAAGAAATTATTAGGGCGATTTGTAGTAATTAAGTAATGTTAGTCTATATTACTTTATTTGTTATCATTAAAATAAAGAGTTGGATCATCTTAGACTTAACAGTGTGTAGTTGTATCTTATTAAAGTGAAAGGTTGATTATTTTATGCGTTTCAAATATTTGAGCAATAATTGATAGAGAAAGTGAGAAAAAAAAATCAAAATTTTGAGAACTAATGATACGGGAGAGTATACCTCTAGGGAGTTTAAAGAGTCGTTTTAAGAGACGAAATGCATCATATATGAAATGGTTGCCTCTTATACATCCTAACACAATGGCTTGGCTGTGAGAAGAAATGAAACCCTGCTTAACATGACAAATGTATGTTAAAGGAAAAAGAAATGCCTTATTTCTAATGGAGAGAAGTAGTGTCCACTACTGCTTTTGTGTTAAATAGATGCCATGGTGTTAGTGGGATACCTACCAAACAGGAGCTTACGAATGTCCAACCTTGAAGAAAGTAGTTATTAACATACATGTGGTGGTTGATGAGTCAGCATCATGGAATTGGATAAGTGTTACCACTACTATTATGTAAAATATGATAATTTATGGAACTTATGTTTAGATCAACTTGTCTCGAGGGGAGTTGAAGAATCCATTTAAAGTGATCGAAATATGATCTAATAATTTGAGATAAGTAGGCCATCAAAGAGAATTATTTCGATTGTAAGTGATGCTTCTGATAACTTCTTTAAAACACGTGGGATTAGAAAACATTCAGCAATAGGAGTTTTTTCAACAATCGAAATGTCAATTGATGTGGTTATGAAGTTATATGAAGATGTTTAATATAATTAAATTAATGTATTTAAGAATCTTATTGTACACGTGTTGAAATCATATAATTCAACCATTATGATTACAAGTCTATAGATAAAACTACTCATAACCAATTTTTTAAGGATTGAAACACTATTACTTAATTCCTCAAACATCGACAATGCCTACCATAAAAAATACAGGTTCAAAAGGTCATCGTGTATTCAATTCTTATCTTTTATGAATTCATGTTTTTTTACCTTAGTGTATCTTTCTAAACCCTCTATTCTTTTCAATCTCCATTTCTTTCCAAAATCTGTACTTTCTAATCTCGACTTCTTATTACTTCTAAAATCACTATCGAAATCGAAATTATTATAAAAGTAAACTTTAAATTGAAAACACTATTATCAAAGTTTCCTAATAAATTATTATATTACTAGAATAAAAATGGATGTCTTTATTGAAATTATTATTGTTATATGAATTAAGTATTAGATAATTGTCTGATAAGTTGAAAACTATGAATTTACTTGTTTGATTAAAAAAAACTCATAATCAAGAATAAATTTTATATTTCATCTTTAAATATTTATTTGTTAATAGAATTATTTAGTAAAAATTACTGCTAATTTAAAATATATTCCTTTTGAGGAATAAGTACAATTTTCACCATTAACAAATAAAAAAAGTTGTAATAAGACAAAATGTGTCTTAAATTCACTTGATGAAGATAACAAAGTGAGTCAAGTGATGTGATGCAGTAGTTGATTCTATGCAGCATCGTGAAAGAAGACTGCAGGGCAGAGTTTACTTGGGAACTTGTAGACTTACCATCTAAAAAGAAACCAATTGATGTGAAATGAGCTTTTAAAGTGAATATGAAACTGTATGATTTAGTTGCCAAACACAAGACAAGATTAGTAGTAAATATGTTCCTTCAAAATGTTGGGGTGGATTATATTAAGATGTAAGCACTTGTTACAACAATAGACATCATCAAACTGGTTATTGTCATTGCCAAGTCTAAAAGAATGATCATTGTTTAAAATGGAGTGAAATCAGCATTCCTCAATAATCCACTAGAATTGGAAGTTGTTTACACAAGGGGATTTCTCACATATTTTCTACGTATGGGAGTTGTTTACACTAGTGGGGGAATGGTTTTGCATTAGAGAGAATATACACAATAAACGCTAAAGAGATTTCATATGGAGAATTGCAATGAAGCACCTACACCAATTGAGATTAATGAAGTTACAAAAGTAATAATATGATATTTTTGTTGATGGTACTCTTTACAAGGGGATCAAGGTTTATGTGCAACAAGTCTCATCAATTATGGAGTAGGACTCATAAGTTGATTTACGAGACATCATACAAAGTTGCTTCTAAAAGGATTCTAAGGTACTTGAAAGGAACACATAATAATGGTTTGTTGAGTATGCAGCATAAATTGAAGCCTAATCTAATTCGGACTAGTGTGGAGATAAAGTAGTGACATTTTTTCAAATTTCTAAGGGCACCAATTTCATTTTATGAACAGATTATCAATTTCTTTCATGCTATCAACCATTCTCAAAATGTATATATGAATAATATGGCAATTCTAACCAAGCTCAAACTTTTATTTTGTCCAACAGTATATTACAAAGTACAGATATTATTTGGTTCCTTTCTAGGTCCTCCGAGATATGAATGAATGTCCCCACTTAAATGCTTTGAAGGCCCAAAACATCAACCAAACATTACAATAAGATCGACATCATCATCATTCTTTTATTAGGCAAACATATATTCTAATTAAACAAAACTCATAAGAAACTGGGCACCAAAGGTGATTGGCATGCTGCTGCAAGTTGACTCCAAGAAAAATCCCAGGTTTCGTTGTAGCATTCAGGTGGGGTGGATGATTCATGATCAAAACTTGTTGGAAAAACACCCTCTCCTGAAATCTTTTGCTTTTTGGCTGATTGATGCTCTTCCTCAGGTTGAGTTTTCAAGGATTCAGATTCCTCAAAAAGTGAAGGCAGAGATGCAATTGTCGAAGCAAAAGGCTTGCATGCCTTTCCAATGATTGTTTTGCTATGATTACTTTGTCCAATTCTCTCAAAGTACTTTCCCTGTGCTTCAATTTTTAGCTTCAAACTTCTCTGAACCTTCCAACCAATTAAAACAAAAAGAAAATCACTGAAGAAATTCTCTCCATCTTTGGTTTTTCTCAAAAGAAAATGGATATTTTACACGTATCATTGTTTTGATTCCACTACAGAAGAAAAATGCATAATTGACTTTTTTATTCCCTTCAAACTTCTGTAGAATTCTTAATAAAAAAAAAATTATATGGACTACATTTTAGTAATCTTTTGACGGGTCTTGGATCCTGATTATGGGAAATTTCATACAAAAAAAAAAGGTTACAATGAGAGATTATGGATTCGATTATCACATAATGTTTTAATGGGATAGTCAAAGAAACAAAGTTTATGAGTATATCTTTTTGATCTCACCATAGAGTTAAATATTCTATTTATCATGGTTAAAAGAAAAGAAAAAACCCTAAAATTTATATTTATATATATATATATATATATATTATATTCACTTCACTATTCGAAATATCATATTTATAGTTAATATATATTCATCAAATACTTATACTTAATATATAAATGAGATTAAAATTCAAGCTGGAAACTTTTATAAAAAATATTGTTAAATTGTTATGTAAAACAGTAAAAGTGTTTTCTTAAAAATTTGGGTTAACCCCAATTCGATGCTAGTAGGAATATTTTGGTGAAAGACAAAAAAAGCAACGACAAAAAAAAAAAAGTACCTCTGTTTTATCACGCAGGCGATTTTGCATCCCTGTCTGCATTTGAAGGACTTCCTTTAGCTGAAGAGCACTGCTCATTTACAAACATCAATAGAAAAAAAATAAATAAATAGTTTAATGGATGCAAAAACGAAAGTTGAAATTATGGAGAAAAAAAAGGATATTGTTGTTTAATGAGTTGTTTACTCACGTTATAGAACTAAAATTTGGCAGTATATCTGACATGCTTCTCTTCTCAAGCTTTCCTCCTTCATAAATGATTAAGGAAATAGTTATGAATTAGCATGAATTTAGTGTTATCTGTGTTAAATTAGCATCAAGACTTGCTTAAGTAAAAAACTTACTTGTGGGGGACTCTGGAATCAATTTGGAGATCCTGTATTTCTGAAAACACCCGTGCAGAACTTATTAGATTTCTGAACCTAACTTTATTTTGATTTCCAAGTAAATTATTTGATTTCACATTTTAGATCTGAATAATGGCATTTAAAGTTGAAGAATTTCAAAATTTCTACTCTCTGTCTCTTTTTATAAGACAATTTTAAAAAATTGTTTATCCCTTTTATAAGATTTTTTTTTAACTGTGTTGTATTAATTATTATTTCTTAAAGTACCCTAGATTAATTAACAATTTTTTTAGCCAGAAAAATAGTAAATGGTGAAAATCATTTATGGTTAAGTATTTTTAGAATAATTATTATTATTATTATTATTATTATTATTATTATTATTATTATTATATATATATATATATATAAAGAATACTAATTCACAATTACACATATTGAATGTTTCTTTAATTAATAAATTAATATATAAAATAGGCAAAACACCGTATGAAAAATAGGTTATCGTTATTCATAATTTACTTCAGACACTTTATATTTCTGTTTTCTCTTAAGAAAAAAAAAACTAAAACAAAATGTCGACAGTAGTTGTCAATACAGTAGCGTATGAATAAAGGTTTTCTGTTGAATATAACATTATTATTATTATTATTATTATTATTATTATTATTAATATTAGACTGTAAACGTTTTAATTACTACTACTTTTTTACTTTATGAATTTTGTGAGTAAGTTGATGATGGACCCCTACTTCAATGAGATTTTAACCATTAAGCCCACGATTGACTAATGGAATTTATAGGTTCACACTTGTGAATGATGTAGTCCTTGCCTGTTAAGTTTTGCACTATTTTGTATTTTTTTTTTTTGAATAATTACATTTTTAATGCCCATTGAATTGATGTAGGAGTCAAGTGCTGGATTATTTGCACAAAGTAAAATTGCTGGATTATACTTCTCTATATCCTAATAGAAAGTGCTAATTTTATAAAATTAATTTATTATTATTAATTTATTTATATAATTTTATTGTTCATCATTAATATTATATAAGAAATAAATAAAATAGTAATTAATATTACATTCAAAAAATGAAATAAAAATTATTTAGAGACTTATTATTTTTTATTATATAACAATTATTATGAGATGTACATGTGTAGTAACACATTTTCTTTTAGTGAAATTTATAAAACTACAATGCAAAATTGAGTTTAGAAAGATCACGCACACACTATTCCTTTCACATTTCTCACATTTTTCAAAGGGGAAAAATCTCCACCACAAAATTGAAAGTAAGAGAAAGCTATAGGAACCTGCAAATGGCTTTTGACGTGATATATGTTTAATTCTGAAACACCCATAGCCTTCATTTCTTTCAATATACCTTTTGGTGTTGCCCCTAGACAAACAAACCAAAGCAAGTGTGCCAATAATTCTTAAAAATTAACTTGACCAATAATTCAAATAATACACATATAATCATCAACCTCACTAATTCCGTAAAAAAAAAAAATAAACCTTCACTAATGCCACTTTTTATAAACTCCAACTAAATGATATATCTTCTTATCTTACATTTTCCCTATGTTTAAGACATACTGCCAAAAGGAAAGAATCATGATATATTAATACCACACAAAATCACTTGTAAATAAATAAAGAAGTTGAAAAAAAATGTAATTTCAAACAACATTAATCAGTTCCTTTCTATAAATATTTCAAACACAAGGAAAACAACCAAAGATTTTAAAATATTCTTCCCATTAGTGTTTCTAGTAACATTCATTGTACATGTCTAAACTACATTAACCAATTCTCCATCATCTTTTTCTAAAAGCATCATAATTTTTTAAAGACTAATAAAAGTTACCCATAGCTATCCCAATTTTAATGGCTCTCAACAATGATTAATCATTTGACATATTTCCTAAGAACAAAGAAATCCAACAATACCATGAAAAGTAAAAATTTCACTTTATCTAGAAGCCTTTTTCTGCTTGACATGGCACACCACCCTTTGTCCTAATTTTCATTTCATAAAACAAGTTTCATATTTGTGCACAATTATATCAGTTGCTTCCTGCACCCACCAATTGCTTCTCACACCAAATTCGAAATATAAAATTACATTTTCGATTGGCCTTTGGGGAATGTAAAACCTATTTCTCGTTACCACCTTTTTGCATTTCGGAAAAGAATAACCAATGAATGTAATTTTAAATTTTGAATTGGTCTTTCTAGAAGGTTAAAAAGGTGCAAGAAGCAATTGCATGCAAAGACTTAAGATGTGTTTGAATTTCCGGTGGAAGACACAAGAAGAGTATGTTTGAAAGGAAAATAAATTTGAAATTATGTTTGCCTACTCCCCAAAAGTATGTTTGAGACTAACATTTAACCTAAAATCTCAGTTTCATAGAAACAACAATTATGATACTTTTCCAAACTCAACTTATAAACTTAAGTTTAAAAACTACTATCCAAACATGTACTTACTCTCAGGGCCCCCAAGTCTATTTACAGCCTCCACAAAACGATCATGGAGTTCTTGTGTCCAGCGTAGGCGTTCTTTGGCAGTGGCAGAGCCACGTAGGCGTTGTTTGGAACCCATAACTGAACTTTTGGGGTCTGAGAGCCCAAATCATATGGGGTTGTAAAGAAGAGGATTATAGCATAAAGCGTGTCTAACAAGGACAAAAAAAAAACAGAGAATTAACCTAGGTTGCGATGTTCACTAAGTTACATTGGCTTTCCTTAGATTCTGCTAACTGTCTCTAATTGTCGAAAATATCCATGTCTCAAAATTAACTTTTGTTGTCCATGTCTTGTGGTTTGTTCTTTGTCCCTAAGGGGAAGATTCATTTGGTGGCGAGAATGCCTATGATTCAGTCAATTTCCTGATTTACAAATAGCACACGTAATTTCCTAGTCAATTCAAATTCATTACGCTGAGTAAATTTAAAATTCTAGGGAATTCAATTTGCTTCAATTGAATCCCCATCATTTCTAAATGTTTTTGTTCGGACAGAGTAATTAAATTTATTCATTCTTTAAATTTTTGTTTGGATAGATATCTATAGACATATATATTCACAGGAACAATAAACTACTCAAAGAAATAATTAATAAAAGAAAATTCACAAAACACAAATTAAACTATCATGACGTGTTTATTTACCTTCACCTTCGCTCTGATTAAGCCTTCTACAGATGGGAGTTCAAACTACAGATTTTGAGCTAGAATCGAGAGACCAAAAACGAGCAAAAGAGTGTGATAGATCGCTTGTTCGAGGAGTTTAGATTTCTTAATTTTGAGGTGTTATTTTAAATTTCTTATACTTAGTTTTAAAAGAAATACTCAATAAAATTCCCGCATTTTTAAAACTTCAAATATTTGATATCCAAACAAAACAATGCTGATGTATTTTAATTACCTCATTAAAATACATTACCCCTTAAATTACTCCATCCAAAATTCCAAATACACTCCGGTTTTGACATTAGCCTTTCTACTAGGAGTGGATAAACGGGTCCAGGTCCATGAACTGATCTGCGGAGCCCGCAGTCCGTGCGGGTAATGGATCGATTTTTTTAAATAGTCCATGGTTATGCAATATTTTTGGGCTCGCTCCGCTTAACCCGCGAACTGTGCGGGTTTGGCCTGCGGGGTCCGCAGGTTGCCCCTAAGCCCGCCTAATCCATGGTTTGAGAATCCTACCAACTACAACACCTTAAGAATCCTGCTTAATCGAGATCTTTCATTGTTGGCTTGTGATATTTTGAGCATCTAAATTATAACTATGGCTTCTAAATCGGCATTTAGTATTGGCTCACGGGTACTTAACAAATATCGAATTAGGCTTCTTGGTGATAATGTGCAAGCCTTGATATGTACAAAAAATTGGTTACTAGGATTTGATGAGCAAGGTAAATAATGTGTAATAATTGTTGTCTTTTAATTACTTAACTTGAGTTGATTCTAATATTTATTGTCGTTTTGAGTTTTAGGAAAGAATATGAAGATGTGGAGATGAAGAAAGTTCAAGCTACTTCAAATATGAAATCATTTGTTGTTTGAGATGTTTAAGTTTCATATTTTAGATTTATTGTTTAGATTTTCTTTTGTTAAGACATTATTTATTTTAGTGATGTAATTGACTAATTGTTGATATTTTATTTACATTTGTGTTAAACTTAATTTGATTGTGTTGTATTTTTATATTGAAATTGAAATTCTTTTAAAATTAGACTCGCGGATTGACCCGTTTGACCCGCGGGGTCCGCGGGGTGGGAGTGGACCAATTTATTAGGTCCATATAAGAATGCAGGACGGGTTGGTCCGATCCGCTGCCAATACCAACTTATGCGAGTGAGTCTTACGCAGGACGGGCCGACCCGCTTACCCACCCCTACTTTCTACGTTGCTTAGAGAAATGGATGCATACGAGTGAAATAAAAATAGAAATAAAAAATTAATACATTTGGGTAGATATTTTAATTATATTTTAAGAAAAAAAAGTCACAAAAGTGACATAAATCTTTCTCTAAGTTCAAATAAGTTCTTGAATAATTTGTAAAAGTGTTAATTAATTATTTTAGTTCTCCAATGTTTTTTTTTAGTATTCCCTAACTGAGATCTAGAAACTAATCTTTAAAAGATTATGATCCATTTAAAGACCTAACATTTTCTAACAAATAAATTTTCTATACGCGAATATGAAAATCAAACCTTGACCATGTACTTGCAAGACATACATATCAATCATTCTACAACATGTTAGTAGTTCTCTAACAAAACTTCTTCAAATTAGTTCTTAATACTTAAAATCGTCGTAAAAACTATAAAAGTGGGTCACATTAGTCTCCAAGGAAGGAACTAACATAACCAACCATTTAATAGCTCAAGGACCAGAGCAAGTTTTACAAATGCAGGAGCTAATCTAAAGTCGGTGATAAAGTTAAAGGTTAAAGTAAATATTTGCTATAAAAAAAAAATGCAGAAGCACTTTAAGGATTAAAGAAGCAATACTAGCTTCTTTTTTTTATTATTTCGAAACGTTCTCTTAACCTCTAAGTGTTGGAACAAGAAACTTCCCTAACAATATTTCTGCACTCAAATCTCAAAATCAAATCACATGCCTAAGAAATCATACAATATTACCTAGGTCCTAAGACGTTAAATGTAACGATAGCTTTTCAGGGTGTTAAAAACAAGCTTATTTCAAAAACAGCAACGAAGTTCCAAAGAAATTGATTAGAAGTCCTGTGCTCCAAAGAAACATTGACACAGCGAATGCACAATAAAAATCAAAATTTCACGTCTTACATGACACATAATTCAGTTTCTTTTTCGTCAAAGTCCTGCGCTTCAAGAATCCACTCACATAATCTTTTCATTAACCCATCAAGCAGCATAATGAAAGTTTGATTAGAAGAATCTGTGGAGGGGAAAAGGTTTTGTCTTCTTAAACAATGTTAAAAATAAATAAATAAATTACAATATGTAAGTTCAAGCAAATATTCAACTAAATATAAACTAATCATCAAATTAAAATTTGCCATGCTCTATTCTATACTCTGTAACATCCATCAACGTTCATCTGGTAAAAACAAACTTAATCCCTGATAAATTTGCCCTTAAGCATCAATACTATGCCCATTACATGAACTTCTGTAAGTGATGTAACAAAGTTACAGTATCTTGTCAACCACGAAACAACACTCACCTCACATGTACCCATTCCATCACCTTCAGTCTATGGCCTGCCCCGCCTCAGGCTGCATGATGGACATTTATATTGCTTTATGCTCTCAGCCTTTGCAGGGGTAATCTTAACACACTTCCCGTGGAACCACCTCTCACATATGTCACAGCAAATCCAAAACTCATCAGCATTGTAATTTCCGCCGCAGCTTCCACAAAGTGTTTCATTATGCTCATCTTCATCCTCCTCATAACCCTCATCTACAAACTTTGGGTTGCTTTTAACTTGCTCATCACTAGATCTCTGCAAATAAATTTACAGGAATGCTTCATACCGGAAGGTGGAAGCCCCAATAGTTGTGCTCCCAATAACATACAAAAACAGACATCATGGTACAAACAACTTATAATATTACTTTGTTTTTAATTTTCTTTATCTTAGAAAAAGTTAATGTGACAGTGGAAGTGTCCGAAGTAAGTGAACTTATTTCAACAATGACATCAAATTTAGGAGCTAGAAACTTTTTTTTTAAGAAATGAGCTAGAAATATTAAGGCTTAGCTTAGTGTTATTTATGCTTAAAAAAAGAAATAAACAAAGATATCAATATGTTCAGTCCTAGTGTATGTATGAGGTTTTTTCCGGTAACTTTTTTGTATTCTGGTCAGTGGTCAGGATTCACAGTTCTCACCTCACACAATAAGCTAGTTAGGACATACTTCTAGAAGCTGTCTGTGCTTTTGTTTGTCAAACAAAAAAAAGCTGCATATAACATTGATATGCAGACTTCCATTATTTTTATGAAACTATCAGTATGCACAAGCATTACCAAACCAAACCTTCAAACTAATCAATACTGCACCAGCCCAGAAACAAGAGTGCTAGCAATACACTCCTTCTAACACACTCTTTACTATAGGTTAAAATTTATTGGAAATTACAAAGAGGAATCATTAAATAAGAAATGTGAGCTACAAAATTTTGTGATTTCAAAACAATTTCAGCTAATAATAAAGAGTATATTTAAAAGAGTGTTGCTACTCAAGAAACAAAGAAACAATTATCACTAGAAAAGAAATACACTAACCTTGGCACTTCCCCTAGACTTGCTTCCACTATCTGCAGTTGGCTTGTCCTTAACTGGTTTCCTGTCAGTCACAACTTCAAAAACAGATGGAAGATCATTGATCAAGCTAAATAAACGTTTCCTGCAACAAGAATTGAGGTAACCATCAATAGAAGGAATCATATGCCAGCAGATGCTGAGCAAAAATACCACAGTAAAGAAATTCAATAGAAGTTTTATATAGACATCTCTTCCAATCAGCAATTGCAGAAATTTCAAGTTGAAGAGAAAGCCACAGGGGGAAAACCATATTAATCAATCCTTGATGGCATAGCAAAGCAACCAACCCCAAAAGTGCTACAACAGTATAGTAGTTTGCAGAGCAGCTACTATTTTCAAAATAGCATATTGCCAACCACCCGCTATACCAAAGATAGCAGAAATTATGTAAGTAATTTATATGTGATGTGAACTTAGTGTTAGGGGAAGTTATGATAGTTATTGGTAGAAAGTAGGGGCAGTTACATA
Organism: Glycine max; assembly: GCF_000004515.6. NCBI lineage: Eukaryota > Viridiplantae > Streptophyta > Magnoliopsida > Fabales > Fabaceae > Glycine > Glycine max. The sequence goes on along the minus strand of NC_038254.2, from coordinate 48,459,785 downwards.
CTAAAATAGGTGTAATATCAATTGATGTTCCATCAATACGACACACCAATAAATGCTCAAAAATCAAAAAGCACTCAAAATTTAAGACATCCATTCATCATTAATAACCAAAAGTCAGCTTAAGACACAAACATCATTAATCTAAGGCTGGAAACAATATCTGAGGTCAGAAACAGATGGAATTGAAATCAAACAGCTTAACATACTATCAAAATAATAGATAATCACAGGTGCAGTTGATTGGGCATTGAGAAAGCTCTGAACAGAGCATAGGATGATGGTGTTGTATAGTATACAGGGAAGAAGATGGAAGTAGTACTGGCCTACCAGAACAGGCCTGGGCAACCTGACCTTGGACAGAAAATCATTGGCTGGCCAGGATGGTGATGGAAAAAGGGCGGAAGATTGCATGGGATTTTTGTCAAAAGTAAGGTTTCTAACCCTAAAATCAGTTATGGAAGAGAAAGTAGAGGGTCCAAGGGAAGAATTAGATTTTTTCCCGTTACAATAGCAGACACAACAGCCATAAGCAGCGCTACAAAATAACATGACATTATGAAAGACCTCTGAAACCAGGGGCTGCTTTCGCATGATAAATGTGCTATCACATGAAATTGACTGCACTGGGAAAAACTATAAGAATCCAGACCAACAGTGAAAACATATTAAACAATACAAACAAATCATTACAAATGAAACTCAATCGCACATATTTCCCCAAGAATCCCTTCAATACTATACCTAATTCTAAGAAAGAAAACGAAAAATAAAGCAAGAAATAATTGTGTATCAGTATCAGTTAATACTAGACAACATTTGTTTTAGTGTGTTTGGTTCAACTTATTTTGAAGAAATAATCACACTTATTTTTGTCAGCTTTCAGGGAGAGCTTTTGAAAAATAGGCAATTTCTCCCCAAGAAGTATTGCTGAAAATAAACATGGATTAATATGCATAAACCCACCATCAAAGTCAAAACTTTCATGTTGAATGCTGCATCAAAAGGTAAATTGAAACTGCCAATGTCATCACATTGTATACTTGATTACATGCACAAACTTTCATGGGGAAGATTAGTCAACATGGCTACTCCCATTGCTAACCTTGAAATTTGAATTTATACTTTTATAAATAAAAAAATTGCTGGGTGGAGACCACTACAGATCTTGCCAGTAACATAAGATTGTATTGAATAAAAATTGCTGCAAAATAAGGAATGCATGTATAAACCTATTAAGCATCAGATCTCAACAGACGGCAGAGAAATTTGAACCATCACCATATTATTAAAAAAAGTCCATAATTTCTGGAGACATTCATCAATCATAATGATTTAGATGACTGTTGAGCACCAACTCCAAATTGTAACCGATAATGTCAATGTTAAACAAGGTGCACAAGAATGTCCTTGATGGATAGAGAACCACAATGAACTTGAATCATTACAACATACATGCATATATCCATCAAACTAGATCATACCTTTCATTGCGGTTAAGACGAGCCCCGAGGTAAAAGGCCACAGAAACCAACCACGAATCACTGTGCACAGCAACAAGAGAAAGCCAGTCCCTGCGGTTCATGCCATCCCTAGCAAAATTGATTCCAAGAGCAGGCTCAGGGAGCTCTGGCGGAACTTCCTCCGCTGGCAGAGTTACTTCCCAGGCCTCATTTGGATGTCCATAGAGGCACAGGTTATCCTTATCTTAAAGAAACATACAAGAGACTTCAAATTTAATAGAAAGACACAACACATTATTCAATAATTACAAAACCTCAATTTAACTAAAATCAAAATTCAGAACCCAGCAAACGAACATGGATGCGACCGGCGACCCTTTAACGACAACGATGGGGACTCAAATGTCATAGAACAAACCCAATGCTATATCATTTGACATTCCCACGATAACAAAGTGCATATTTGGATTCATGTTGGATAATTCAAAATCAAATTGAAATACAACATGACTTTAGGTAAATGTTCACATGTTTGGTCCCATGTTAAGAAATTAATTTTGAGTCCAAAATCGATCTTGAATTGAACCAACCTTTTGCGTGAATAAATTTTTTTTATATTTTTAAAAGAAATACATTCAAGCATAAACTTATTCACTCCAAAATCAATTTTAGTTAAAAATAAATTCTGAAAATGCTCACACAAACACACACCGTAGTAAACTCACGTTTTTTCTCATTACCGCACACACCCATTTGTGCTAAAAAAAAAAATCTACCTTGTTTACTCCAACAACCATGCACAATTCACACTCACACCAGAGAAAGAAAAAAAAATACAAATTTGCAAAACAAAACGAAACTAGAAAATTGAGCCGATAAATAAAACCAGATCCAATTTACCACCCTTTTACCTGGATCACAGAGGCCGTAAAATTCATCAACGTCTGAGAGAAGAAAAGGGCAAAAAAGTAATTAGCAAAATGGAGAAACAAAGGGTAAGAAGAAAGAAAGAGAAGAGTAGTACCGTGAGTGAGAGCGCGAATAACGGCAGTTCTTCTGGCGCCGTAATCCTTGAAGATCTCTTCAACGGTGCGGGGACTGGAAGCCATGTCCATAACCCAATTGGATTGGGATCTAAGCGAAAGAAAGGGTTTGGGATTTGGGGAAAAGCTAAATCGAATTAATTGGAGAGAGAGAGACCATGGGAATTTGATCAAACTACAATGTTTGTTGAAGAATAGAATGTGTATAAGTAGTAGTACTCACTCAACTCAATGAGGCTAAATTGCTTCCTCTAGTCCTCTGTTTCCCACCTCTAACCCTTGTTTGCTTTCCACTAATAAGAAAAATTAAGTCTAGACCAATTAATAAGTGGAAAATATACTAACTAGATAGGAAAGAAATAAGTGGAAAATAAAAAGATGAGTGTATTTTGTAGAAGATAAATAAAAAAATGAATGAAATAATAAGATGAGAAACTAATTAGTCTTTGAATAAATAAAGAAGAAATTGTTAACTTCTAATTCTAGTTTCCTAGTTTTTTAAATTTATGATTTTAATTTTTTAATTTTTTTAGTAAACATTTGCTTTTATATTAGTGTAAAATAGTTTTGCATTATTATTCAATCACTAATTACTATTTAAATTATTTTAAAACTCAACAAACTTGATAAATTATAATTGAATGACTATGTAAAAAAATTTACATTGTTAGTATATTACATTTTTTTCACTTTATGAATTGACGATTTTGGTCTCATGGTAGATTATTATCTAATAATTATGATTAATAGATTTATTAAATTAATTAAAATTTAAATAAAAACTTTAATAAAAAATTATTAACCCAAATGTGGTGTTGATGGGGTCGTGTTGGAGGTAGAAGAGGTGTTTGTGAATAAGGGAAGAAACACAATGTTGTGGACGACACAATGTTGTGGGCGATTAGGGTTAATAATTTTTTATTAAATTTTTTAATAGTTAGTGGTTTTTAATTAAGTTATAATTAACTTAATAACTCTATTAATAAGAATTATTTGTTAATAATCTATCATGGAGACTAAAATTGTTAATTTATAAAATTAAGGGGGACCAATCGTTACAATTAAAAATTACAGAGGACTAAAATCATGGATTTAAAAAATTAGGGAATCAAAATTACTATTTAGCTAAAAAAAATTAATTAGTTATCATCTTTTTATTTTTTTTATCTATTTTCATTCACCTATCTATGTCTTTCTTGCAGAAAAAAAAAATCTCTATCTTTTTATTTCTCCATTTTCTTTGAAAAATATTAAACACACTATTTTAGACCTTTTAACCAAACTAGGTTAAAAAAAACTATTTACCCAAATGGGTTAGTATAAAAATAATTTACATGACAAGATTTTTTTGTCACATAGATAGAGAATACATCATTTTAAGTAACATTTTCTATCATTTATTTGTCCTGTAACAAGAGATTACATTTTTATGTCATTTTATATTTTTTACCTCCAGGAAAATGGCAAAACAAAGCAAGTCCCTCACTGCAGACGATGCCGCTTATTGTTACACATAGTGAAAATTTCAAGATGATGCCGCTTTTTGTTACACATAGTGAAAATTTCAAGATGATGCCGCTTTTTGTTATACATAGTGAAAATTTGATCCTTAAAATATGACACATAATATTAGAGTGATCCTAAAAATATATTAGTTATCAATAAATTAGTCAACAACACACTTGACTTATAATAAACGATTTAACTACTTTGTCGTAATATTTACACATTTGTGAACTAAATTAATCACTTAAAAAATACCGAGTCTAAATTGTTAGCAAATGCATAACTCATAAACTAAATAAACTATTTATCCAATAAAAAATTAAATAAAAAAATATTAAGTAAAGTATAAAACTAATTCATTTGAGAACTTTTATAATAAGATAATTAAGCAAATAACCAACTTGTTTAATATCAAAATAATCTTTAATTAAAAAAGTATTTTTATTATTATTATGCAAGTCAAGTAATAATTAATGGTATATATATATATTAATAATATAAATTATATTTATTTACCTTCATAAAAAGGTGATATAATATATATATATATATATATATATATATATATATATATATATATATATATATATATATATATACTTAAAAGATATATAAAAATAATAAATGAATAATTATTTATTCATAAAACAATAAAAAAATAATGTATCATAAAAAGGTATTATATTGTTTTTTGTAAAATATATAATAAAAATATATATATATATATATATATATATATATATATATATATATATATATATATATATATATATATATTTTGGTCCACAAGTATTTTTTTTAGTAGAGATAATTATATTCGAGCTCATGCTCGTTAATACAGGCACTTAGAGGTATAAAATACTTTATATAGTAAAATATTTATTTTTAGTCATTTATATTTTAGTAAACTTGGAAAAATAATAATAATAATAATAATAATAATAATAATAATAATAATAATAATAATAATAATAAGCATGCATATCTCATACCATAATGATAATAAATTTAGTAAAATATATATGATATTAATAATTACTTTTAGTCATGTACTAATTAATTGTTAAAAAAAACCTTTATTTAGTGTAGTGTCTATCTAATAAGCAGGACACGGAGAATTTCAATATATACGATATTAATGATAATTATATATTAACATTTTTTTTTACACATATTAATCATTTTTAAACACTATCAAACTTGTAAACTATAAATAATTACATGCGATAAATCCAAAAATAATTACATATTAGTAACTTTAGTTATTTTTTTATTTAAATATGATAATTCTAGTTTTAAAATTAAAGTTTATAAATATAATAAATAAATGCATAATGATTGATTAATAAATACATGAATTCAAATATTCATTAATGATACTATTAAAATTAATTATCCTTCTCTCAATACCTATTAATAAAAGTGTATTTAAAATTCAGTTTTTATTAAATATTCAAATAATTAATACTTCTTCCATCTTATAATAATTGTGGTGCAAGAAGAAAATAAAAATCCCAGTCACATGAACTTTTTAATATCATATTAATTATTTTTTTCACTTATAAGTTATAATCTTTAGAATATTTTGTAAACTTGTTATTCTTTTTTACTTATTTATTGATTTTCTTTTGTCTTCAAAGGGTTTACTTAAGGAAATAAATACAATAAATATATAATATCACATATATTCCCTAACCAAGTCCCCACTTAGACAATAAAAGGAGGACTAAGCCTTAAGCCCACCAACAAGATCCACATCAACCATGACTAGCATGCTCCTCCATAG
>NC_038254.2:48453084-48453890 GCF_000004515.6 Glycine max | reverse complement strand
CTTATCCATGTTCTGCTCCTGATCAGCAACACAATCATCGCAATCAAATAAAAGAGTAAGAGTAAGCTTTTTTAAAGAAACATGTATAATATTTAACAAGTAGCATGAGTAACACAAGACATTCATTTTAATGTATAACATCAACAATTGAAATATTCACACCAAAATCATTCACCAAATTTCCACTTCCAAGTTATAGCAAACAAATCATCATAAATATAAATCATGCCTTGCCTTGCAAACACTAATTCGAAGAATTTTTCACTGTTTGAGTGATCAACATAGGCACATCCCTTAACATAGTTCATCCTCTCTGATCATCGGGAGAGTCCCGCAATTGATAATGTGGAAAAAGTGTGACTATATCAAAATTAGATGAGTTTAGGTAGTGAGTTACCTGGTAAGGCTTGCAAGGACCTTAACCTTTATAGGAATTCTTTACCCATCTATTTTATAGTCCTATTCAAGTTAGGCACTGCAAATTCTTCCACCATTATTTGGCACTTCTAACTTATGTGTCTACCCTATGCAATGACAATTATGCATCATGCATGTATCATGTACAAATTGAGGTAACAAAACCAACATACCACAGCCATACAAACATTCACCAGATTTTCTACCATATAAAGTCACCATGTTATAAATTCACCACTCACAATTTCATCACACTTAAAAACTGTCTAACAATTCTATAAGCATAGTAAGACATTCAACACCATAAATTCTTATAATCACCACACCAAAATTCTCATTTAATTGTGAATTACATAGTATGATTATATATAACCTTCAATCCCTTGTAA
>NC_038254.2:48425555-48452984 GCF_000004515.6 Glycine max | reverse complement strand
ATTTTCATAAACCATAGATGTATACATTTTGAACATATTTAGAAAACCCCCCAAAGAAGCATTCAAGGCCATAACTCACTTTTGTGACAATTCTTCTTAGTTAAGTGAGCTTTCTCACTTAAGCCATTAACCTTACTCTTTTAAGCAAGAGCATTCCGGGGATCATTTGGTCTCTGCCTCTATACTTGCATAAGTGAGGTTCTCCACTTTATTAAGTGACAACCTCATTTAAACAATAATAATTCTTGGTTAAGTGATAACTCTTACAAAGATTTATTCCTTCTGTATGATATATTCACTTAAGGTAGACTTTCTACTCGATTAAGAGACACCTCACTTAAGCGAGTAGTTTTTCTTGCTGAAGCAAAAATACCACATAAACTTGTTTGTCTTTGTCACTCCATTTGCTTAAGCAAGAATCACCACTCGCTTAAGCAACTAAAGCTCTACAAAATTTGTAGTTTTGCAAAAATGACTCCCAAGGGCTTCTAAACATTTTCAAAACTTACTAACTCCACAAACATGATCTTTACATAAACCAACATCAAAGGAAATAATTTTTAAGTTTAAAATCACACCAACAAGAAATCAACTCAAAATTGAGCTTCCCTTACATATTCAATTTCAAGGTCTTAGCTTTTGGAAGGAGGAAGGAAAAAGGAAAAAGGAATAAGCTTTACGTCAAAGGAAAGATATTTTCACAACCCAACTTATACCTCACACTAAGAAGACAACAAACTAATTCTAAAACAATCTCATGTTAGATTTTGGAACCACAAGTTTGGATTCTAATGAATTCCACTATGGTTGCTTTGAGAAGGCGAAATGAACATTATGGATAAAGTGAAGGAAATGAACATACCACCTCAAGAAACAATTATGAAACTTTACTCACTATGTGTAATCTACAAAATTATCATTTTTAATTGAGTAAATTACATAGATTCTGAAATTTGCTCTTATTACACTCGATTTTAAAGTGATTTTAAATTTAACTATATGTTTATAAAATTTAACACACAAACTAATAAATGATTTTAAAATTGAGTATATATTTATAAAATCGTTACTTTTAAATTTAACAGCATATTTATAAAATTAAACTCTCTATTTGGTTAATTTTTTTTTTAAAAAAAAAGTTACAAATTTAAGAGAGAAAATCATTAAATATAATATGTGACCCATAAAATTATCATTTTTTAATTAAAAGTAAATTACATGGATTATGTTGAGATTTGCTCTTTTTATAGCTTATTTTAAAATGATTGTAAATTTAACTACATAATTATATAATTGTAGTAAAAATACAATTTTAAAAGTACAATTTGTAAATATGTAGTTAGATTTAAAATCACTTCAAAAATAGATATAAAAAGAACAAATCTCAACACAAAAATAGATATAAAAAGAACAAATCTCAACACGATTTGTGTAATTTAATATTAATTAAAAATAATAATTTTGTTGGTGTATTATATATTTTTCACATTAAATTATTTCTCATTCAATCCTTTCTCTCTCCACTTTCTTCATCCTTGTTATCCCCACCATCCGAAATCAAAACCTTTCGAAATCGTAAATCTCAGTGTTCCCTCGTCGTTGTTTATGTAAAATAATTTATCTTCAGAATCTAAAACTAAATTTTAACAAAATTCTATTATAACAAGATTCCAATAACTTCTACAACCACCACGATATTGTGAGATGGAGAAGCAACACCCAAAACAGCAAGAGAGAACATCATATCAAACAAATAAACTATCAATCTCTACAAAAAGGATATTGTATGTACCCATAATTAGAGTTATTGGAATGAGAAACATGTCTCGACTTCACAGCGGCGTTGATATGAGCTCATACATGTCTCAAGGTCACAGCAGCACTGATATGAGCTCATACACGTTTCGAGTTCATAACGGCATCCACATCTCGAGACGGTGGGTCAGATTTGAGTTCTTGCTCAAATCTGAGAGGGAGTGAGTCATCGGTGATGTTGAGATCACCAGAGAGAAGGGAGGAGCTACCAAGTGGTGGAGTAGTGTGATAGGCTTTCGAGTGAAGGAATGACAAGGAGTGAGTATGAAGCTGCTGTGGATGGTGGTGGAGACGGTAGATTCATTACAGCGGGTGGTGTTTCAAATGGACAAAATTAGGGGGAAAAAAAGCATAATCCAATGTATGGTATTATTATGTGCACCTAATAAATCCAACGGTTAAAAATAGTCCACCAAAGACTATTTAACTTATAGGACCATGCTAGGCGTCATCTTATAAATATTTAGTTAAATTTAAAAGCAACGATTTTATTAATATATAGACAAATTTAAAATCACTTATAAGTTTGTGTGATAAATTTTATAAATATGTTGTTAAATTTTAAATCACTTTAAAATCAAATATAATAAGAGAAAATATCAGGAGTCTTGTAATTTACTCTTAATTAAAAATGACAATTTTATAAGTTGCACATTATATTTAATGATTTTTTGTTCTAATTTTGAAGCTTTTAATTTAAAATCACTTATAAGTTTGTGGATTAAACTTTATAAATATGTAGTTAAATTTAAAATCACTTTAAAATTGGGTGTAAGGATCCATCTAATTTACTCTTAATTAAAATGACAATCTTGTTAAAACAAAAAAAGAATGACATTTTATAGGTCTTACATCATATTTAATGATTCGTTCTCTTAATTTTATAATTTTTAATAAATTTTAATCAATTAGAGATGATTTGTTTTATAATTTTAATTTTCTTATAATTTTAAATTTGTAATTTTCATTCCTCTATTTCTAAATCAACAAATTTAGTCTTCTTATTATTCATAATAAATAACTTTAATACTTTCGTCAGTTGACCGTCTAAAATCAAACGATAACATTTAGTTAATAAACTATTAAGATACCTGTTTTGTTTAGTTAACTCTATAAACACTATTTTATGTGGGAATTGGAATACATTAGTTCAATTTTGGTCATGTGAAGCTTGCATTGCAAGCTTGTCTTCCTTGTCTAAGACTATTTTTCATGTACTAAAAAACACAATTTTTTATAATATACTTAACAAAAACACATCATCTATCTAAACGCACACACATAATATTTCACTAATTCATGAACGATATTGACTCATTGGAAAAACTATTGTGATGGTATTGGCGATCAATCAAATGATAGATGATGCGATATTCAATTGGTATATAAAGCTTAATCAAATGACATACCAAGTCATTCAAAGGTTTTCTTATGTGCACATGGATGGCAGGAATGATTGACACAGCAATCATTGTTGAAGAAAAGCAACACGAGGGTAAGAATAATACTAATGGGCAAGTACAAAGAAATTCAATTATTGCACAGGCACTTTTCACATAAACAAGTGAAAAAGAGGTTAAGAAAATTTTCACTACCAAATACTAAAGAAGACGCGAAACAATTAACAAATATCATCCTCTAATAAACTGTTCTAACTGAAATCCAGTTCACAGCGGCAGCAATTTCCATTTGAAAACAAATAAACCAAGCATAAAATAACTGACATCTTACAATGTTAGCTAAATGGTAGGAAGAGCTACTGCTGTTGCTTAAGGAGATGTCAATAATCGCTTGATGCCACTTTTCTGTTCGGATGTAAGCCTGGAGGGAAACTTGATATTGAACTTGATTCTTAAGTTTCCCTTCTTGGAAGGTTCTTTTGGAATGGGCATACCCTCTCCTTTGACAACTTCTTCATATGTTGGACTAATAGTGGAGTTAATGGGGAATGTAAGATTCCGCCCATCAAGGGTTGTCAGCTGCACTGTGTAACCTGTCAAGGCTTCTACAAGCGATATCTTCTGGGTGACAACAAGATCATTGCCATCCCTTTTAAAGAGACTATGAGGTTTCTCATCAATAATAAAGACAAGGTCTGAAGGGATAACTCCTCTCTGCTCATTTCCCTTTTCAGGAAAAGTTATTTTTGTTCCTTTCTTCCAACCTGGCTTGATCTCAATTGTAAGTATTTCCTCTACTGTGGAGGGTCTCCTACAAAAAAGAAAACATATAGTAGATTAAGTAATCATAATCACAAGTAATATCAAAGATTTCTAACACATTTTCACAATCCATCTTACATTCTTATGTAGCCTAATTTCACAGCAAATTCCTACAAGATGATTCTTCCATGTTAAAAGTAAAAAACCATACAAAAAATTCTTTTAATCAGTCATACAAAAATGAATGTTCACAAAAATCATGCCACAAGATCAGCATTATTATTTTCAACTGACTATGAAAAGCCATCTCCCATAAAAGCTCCCACAATGTACATTGGATCCCTATAGTCGTAACAATGCACATCTTTGGGAATGGATTTATTTTTGAAATAACATTTTTTTAGTTTTTCAAAAGCTATTTATGAAGCAGTATAATAAAATGATTATTTTCCCAAAAATAAACCAATTCAAACACACACCTAGTGAAATGATTTATGTAGAAAAATGAACAATTAGTTACTACAACTTTTGATATCTCCAAATACGAATGATCAAATAATGGACTACTAACCAGCATGTGCTGTGTGACTACTTGAGAATAAGTTTCAAGAGAGATATTGGCAAACTGCTTGAGGGCTTTGCACTCAGTATACTGACATTTATATACAGAAAAAATAAAGACAATTAATTTTTACAAAAATAATAAAGAATCAAACCATTTTATCTGATCCTAACGTCCCCAATGCTTTATTAATTCATAATGTTTCCAAAGCTATAATAACTACTGTTGGACCTTGTGGCCTCAATAACTTAAGAGGGATAGACTTAGAATGCAGAAGAAACAACAATAATCAATTTAACAATGTTCTTTAAACATGCAAGACACAATTAATTGCAACAAAATAAATAAGATAAGGGAAGAGAGAATGCAAACACAATTTTATACTGGTTCGGCCACTTCCCGTGCCTACGTCCAGTACTCAAGCAACCCACTTAAGATTTTCACTATCTTTGTAAGTTTCTTTACAAAGTCTGAACCACACAGGGACACCCCATCCCTTGTGTTCAGATGCTTTACAACAAGAGACTCACAGTCTCTTAGCCAATCTCATTGAATAAGAAGAATGGAAGAATAATTCTCTCTTCAAGAGAAGAATATTACAATGAAGATCCTGTAAGAATCCTTATAGATTTTACAAGTGTTTGGTCAAGGATTTCTTTTGAGAGAGCATTTGACAACGAAGTTCTTTTGGAATATCTCTCATTGTCTTTTGAGAGGATAAGACATTTTTGTCAAGCAAAACTCTCTCTTCAATTTCGTCCCAAGTCACACATATATATAGGCCTTTGATGGCCATTCAAAATCCAAATGATAAGATGTGACTGTTGGCGATATTCCTTGAAAATCCTCTCTGGTAATCGATTACAGAATTAGTGTAATCGATTACACAATTGTTTTTCTTGAACAGTTGTGACCCTTCATTTAAAATTTGAATTCCCAACGTTCAGAGTCTCTGGTAATCGATTACATATGATGTGTAATCGATTACACACTTTCAAACCATTGGTAATCGATTACATGTATTGGTAATCGATTACATATGTCTTGAATGACTTGAAACCTTTCATTGTGAGGCAAGGCTTGATCTTGAAGAAATCTTGAATCAAGGCTTTGTTTGTTGAAACAATCTTGCATTAATCTTGAAGCAAAATGAGCCTTGTTTGATTCTTCTTCTGACATCATCAAAATCATGTATACATACATTCACAACTACTGCTTTAATCATAGTAGTCAATAGCAGGCTATAGCGACATTGTGGAGTGGATTTACCCTAGGTCATTATAGGATTCAAATAGAGTGGTCCTTCATGACCACCGTTGTAGCAAAAACTTGGTAATAAGTATCGTGATACGATTCATACGATGCGATTCAGAGGTCCAGCTATGCAAATCGGATGGTGTATTGTTCTTGTAGCTGAAGCGTGCGAATCGAATTGTGTCACTCAATATTTTGTTTGCGTATCCAACATAAGTTCAATAGCAGACATTGTGCTCCAATGTCAATACTCCGGCTTTTATCAAGTGTAGACAATTTTAAACTAAACACATATTGTAATGAATAAGGTGATTTATATAGGAATACCAAGATAAACAATATTAGGTTCACAACTATATGGAATCAAAGAGGAAAACTTTAAACAATAAATTCATTTTTACTTAATCTCGCGAACGAAATTATTGCCACAATGAAGAACAAAGGTCTAAACCACTAGCAAAATACCACATTCAAGCATAAACCATGTAATTAACAGAGCCTTTTAAGAAAAATAGAGTATCAAAACTGCATAACTGTGATACGTCAAAGATCTCATCCAACATCAGAATCTACCACTTTAACAGCAGAAAGTGGATTACTCTAAGCCTACAGGCTACAGCATTGCAAACATACAGTTCAATTTCAAAGCGATCAATCCAACTGATCAGATTAAAAGTCATCAAACTCCGCTTGAAATTCAATAATCTGACTCCATGCAACAACACACTAAAATAAACAAACTCATGTCTCCTTGACGAATATAGAAAGTACGACAGGCAAGTAAAAGTAGACAACTCACCCACTGGCATCACTAACATCCCTTGAAATCTTCATTTTCTTGGTAGTCCCTTTATACAAATCCTCCAAGCTACAAGGCAATTGTCTCTCAATGGCTGCACCTTTCCTTTGCATATGGCCACAGCTCTCCCCAGCTGCACTCCTAAATTGAGCAAAGATATCTTCACCAAACGGGCCACCCCTGGAAAATCCAGAGCCACCAGCTCGGCCACCCATGTCCCCCATTCCACCAAAGGGTCTCGAAAACCCGAAAAACTCGGAAAATATATCATCTGCACTTCTGGGATTGAACCGGAATGACGTCGGCCCACCGTCGCCACCACCAGGAAAACCACCTGCGCCTGGCGGCACCCCATTCAACCCCTCCTCACCATACTGATCATAAATTCCTCGCTTCTGTGGATCACTCAAAACCTGTTTCACAATTCAAATTAAGCAACAAAAAAAAAAAAAAAAACAAAAAACAACCGAACCCCACCTCAGAAAAACTGAAAATTGAAAAACCTTTGAACTAAATTACCCACAGTGATAAACCAAAAACCTACCTCGGCCTTTTAGATTCAAATTAGAAAGCCCCACAGACTCGAAATTGAAAACCCTCCACACAAAAATTGCAATTTCGTACGAAATAAGACAACTTCAAATTCGAATTGTGTTCTGAAACACCCAACTCATCAATATTCAAATTAGGGTGATCCAAGAAAACCCCAAAATTCAAAACAGTTTTCCATCCGAACCCTTCACAAAAATCACAACTTTCAAGGGGAAAACAAACAAACACACTCAAATTACTTCAAAACAACAATTTTTTGAAAAGGGTATAAATATGTATTGAATTGACATACATCATAAGCTTCGGAGATTTGCTTGAATTTAGCTTCAGCCTCTTTCTTGTTGTTAGGGTTCTTATCAGGGTGCCACTTCATGGCTAGCCTTCGATATGCTTTCTTGAGATCCTCATCTTTGGCACTTCTATCTACCTGAAGAATCTTGTAGTAGTCCACGCCCATGCTTTCTCAGTTTTTTCTTCACTGCTATGAAAAAAGATAAAGAAGGAATTATCTCATATCTTTCTTTCTTCACTGAGTCTCTCTCTCTACATAATCATCATATCACGTTCCTTCTGATACTATACAGGTACCGGGAGGAATAGATGTCGATGCTATTGCTATCGCTATCCACTCACAAATGTGTTATCAATTTATCATTTATTGTTTAATTTAACCTAGCTAATACTTGAATAGTAATAACAAGGCTTAATTCGGTCTTCACCGTTATTTTAAATCATTCAATTAATTTTTTAAAAAAATTCGAGAAACAAATTGATAATTATGACTAATAACAATAATAATAAAGTAGGTGTATAGACCTAGAAATCAAGTAGTCATGTTTAGTTTAAATTATAGTTATTTTGCTCTTTACTTTTAAGAGGATAAATAATTATTTTCGTTATTAAATATATAGAGTAATGATAAATTTATCTCTTAAAAATAAATTTAAACTTTAGTCCTAAAAATAAAAAAATACGACAAATCAATTCATTTGTTAACTTTCATCCGTTACTAATAATGGAAGAACCTACGTGATATAAGTAAGTGGACGAAAATGTCACGAATATGATTGACAGCATGATTGCTAAATAGATTTGATCAAAATGTCAAAAAGTTTTTATTGGACTAATTTGTCAAACTTAAATTTTGTTTCATTTAAGGGTAAAATATAATTTAATCTTCATCTTTTTTTTTTATCGTTACAAGCATACTATTACAATAAATAATTTAAAAAAATAGGAAAACAAATATAAGTTAAAACAAAGATAATAATAAGTATAATATGTCTGTTGTTCTAAAAAATGTGACAATCCTTGCCAAAAATATGATATTCCAACAAAAATGCACAGCCACTAAGTTAATTTTTACAAAAAAAATGAGACCTAACTTAATTTTGTTACTACCTAACGTTGTTACAGTAGAAATTTGAGAGCAACAGACATATTATGCTTATTAATCAATATTATGTTTATCATTATCTTTGTTCTAATTTATGTTTGTTTCCTTATTTTTTTTAAGTGTTTATTGAAATAGTATGCCTACAACAAAAAAAGAGAGAGAAAGATGAAGATTAAATTATATTTTATCCTTAAATGAAACAAATTTTGGGGTCTCACACATTAGTCCAATTAAAACTTAGTGACATTAATCTTAATCTATTCAATAGTCATGTTCACGATCATTTTTGTACTATTTTTGTCTCTGTCACATACGCTCTTTCATTAAGTTAACATATGAATGAATTTGTCATATTTTTTCTACTTTTAGAAATTAAAATTGGAAATTTCATCTTTCGAAGACAAATTTATCAACTCTTTTCACATTAAGGGATAAAAATAATTATTTATTCTTTGAAAAATTAAGATGATTTCATCCATTCTAACACTTAGAGGATATTTGTTGATATACATAAAATTTAAAATTTTACTACTTTCAAAAAACTAAAAAATAAAACAACTAAAATTTACATGCTAACAAAAAAATCATTTTCTATGAATTTCTATATAACAAAAAAAGCTCCATATTTTAACAAAACATCATATAAGTTAAAAAATCTAATATATAATTTTTATTTAAGGTAAGAAAAATCTTTTATAATTTATTTAGACCTTATTCGTTGGACCAACCCTTACTGCTAAAAGTGTAGATATGCGAGACTTTTTAACTTAACTAATATCTTAAATAAGTGATTTATAAAAATAACAAAATGGTTATCAATACGGTATTACAGTAAGCAAACCATTCGACCAGGTTGAAGAAATCGTTTAATAATATTAAATACTAAAGTAATTATTATTTAATAATTTTAGAATTAGTTTTTTTTTATGTAAATTTAAAGATTTTTTTAATGGCTTTTATACCTTCTTAAGTTACTGAATATAAAAATAGAGAATTTATTTGTACGCTTATTTGAAAAACTAGAAGACAGATTAAGTATTTTTGAACAAAATAAAATTTATATGAAAATATATGGAAAATGTTAATTTTTTATGGATTTTTCAACTAAATTAAAGGAAATAATCACAAAATCATAGAAAATTTTAGAATTCTTTCCCAAGAAAATCACAAAATTTATGCAAAAAGCTACATGAAATATTCACATGGGGTGTTACAAATTGCACAAAAAATGTTAATTCTGATTTTTTTACATGCTAAGTTTCATAATTTAGTAATATAAAAATAAAAAAATAATACATTTAGGATATTACAAATTATGCCCAATACCTCTTAATTATTGATATGATGTTCACCGCATTACAATAAGGGGATAAAAGTCATATCAAATAATAGAGGTATATTGTGCACAATTCACACAAAAAAAACCACATCATGTAAGTGTAATTTACTTTTTATAAAAATGTGTTAATGTAATTTTTGTTTTCATAAATGAAAGATAAAAAAAAAAAGATGCAATTTTTTTTATAAAGAGTACAGATTACATTTGATACATTTTCATAAATGAAAAACTAAAATGAGACGATTTTGTTTTTTTAAGAACTTAAAATGAACAGTATCTTATTTATAAAAACT
Source organism: Glycine max (assembly GCF_000004515.6). NCBI lineage: Eukaryota > Viridiplantae > Streptophyta > Magnoliopsida > Fabales > Fabaceae > Glycine > Glycine max. The sequence continues at coordinate 48,442,812 of NC_038254.2, read as the reverse complement.
AAAAATATATTTTATCTTATATTTTATATTTTCTTAATAAGTTTGTGATTCTTTTATTTAGAAAATTATTTTTTCTTTTGTAATAAAAAATTAGTTTAAATGCACCATATATAGTTATAAAAAAATTATTTATTTAGTTGAGCCTTCTAAATTTAAGACTCCCTAAATTTTTTAGATTAAAGAGAATGGTAATAATGATGTTAATTGGTATAAAGAAAACAAAAGTATTTTTTGGATATATATATCCTAAGAAGCACGAACGCAGCCACGTAGGGTGTGTCTCGCGTCAGAATTGTACCGAATATAGATTTAGACACGACTCATGTGCGACGTGATGTGTGTTGGGTGTGTCTGAGTTCGTCAGACACGATTGGATTGTCGGACACGTGCAATTGGGTGCGACCCACCATCCAAACACAAACAGATCATCTATTTTTTATTATTTGTCAATAAAAATAAAAAAATGTTTATGATAGAGAACGAATCGCCTTGATTCTCACACACGAGACAAACCTTCTTCTTCTCCTTCACGTTTTCTGCTCTGCAAGCAAACCAAACACCATTGTTGGACCTTCATCTTCACACGCAAAGCACGTCGTTGCTGCGTGCAGACTGTCGCGCTCAGACCATGTGAGACCTCCGTCATCGCGCATAGAACACAAGATAAATTCCCTCTTTCTCTTTTCTACCTTTTATTTTTTTTTGTTGCTCCTCTATCTCTCTCTTTTCTATGCTTTATTTTTCTATTGCTCCCTTGTTTTTCTTTTCTACTTTTTATTTTTTTGTTGCTCCCCTATTTTTCTTTTCTATTTTTTATTTTCCGTGTCATAATATAAAATTCTGGATTTCTGGGTTTAACATTTCCTATTTGGGGGTTTCTTTGGTTGTATTGTGGATTTGTTATAGATAAAATTCTTTTTGTTTGGCTGATCAAAAAACAGAGAAAGTGACTATGGACTTTTTATTTTGTCTTTCTTTATTTAATCAAAGTTTTTTTTCCTAACTGGTCACGTGCTCATTCATACATATATAGGATTTGTTCAATGTTTTATTTTGCTTAATTCTTATTGTATCCATTTTTTTATTATAGAGATGAGTAGTGCTAATGAAGCTATGGAGCAAGAGGATCAAATAAAACTCCTATAGAGATATGTCATAAAGTTAAATTTTACCATATGAATATATAAATTTTATTATTATGTTTGATCATATTAAAATTTTTGTCATAATGATGTTGATCACATCTTACATATGTGTATGTACACGCATGCGCGTGTTGTGTCGTGTTTTTTGTATCGTAAGCATATTTCTATGTCTGTGTCATGTCTAATATCATGTCTCAACTTGTATTCTTAGTATAAATATGTATTTTTTTTATTAAACATAATCTTGTTTGACTCAAATTAAATTATTATCTAAGACTTAAATTTGAGACTACTAATTAAATTAAAATTAAGTCATAATGCTTGAGAATGAAATTAAAGTATTAGTATTTATAAAGATGCTTAAATATATTCAAGTTTGTATGTAATGACTGAGTTTGAGAAAACTTTTTCGTGCTAACCATCACTTGTCGTCTTTAGATTTTCATTGTTTCAGGTGTGGAGCTGATATTAAATCTATTTTTCACGTTTTAGTTCACTGTCCCAAAGCTATCAGAATTTGGAATTTGCTTCGTATGGATGTTTCTCCTGGTCATAGTGAGGACATTTAAACTTGGCTGTGAAGACACATCATATCACATCAAGGCTGATTATGACGCTCTTTTCGCAGTAACTTGTTAGCAGATTTGAAAGGCTCGAAATGTGGAAAGATACCAAGACAAACTTCAGACAGATTGGTTCATAAAATTACCTAGAGGTTGATGCATGAAAAAGCCTTCCTAATTCATTTTATTTCAATATATTGTGATTACATAAAATTGTTTCATATATAGACAGAATAAACCTAAATAAGAAAAAATAAGGATGATATCATCTTAATTTTTCTTATTAAATAAGAATCCTATCTTCCTGATTTCCCGAATTAAATATGATCATATCTTCCTAATTTCTTAAAATAAAAAACAACAAAATATAAAAAAAAAAATCCTAAAATAAAGCAACAAATATTCTTAGAATTATAGTAAAAAATAAGATGTCGTTTTGACAAAAATATCGAGATATGCTCTACATCAGTACTCCTAGGCCTCATAATAATATTCTGGTTTTCCTGGAGTCCTCCTTCGGAAAATTATGTGAAATTAAACTCTAATGGTTGATTTGTCATTCAGATTCAAAAGTTGGTATTGATCTTATTAGCAGCGGTACTTCTGTTTATCATCCTTATTATCCTTTGGTGGAGCAAATCCGTTCCTTCACATCTCAGCAAGGTCATATTGTGTTTAGTCATTGCTACAGGTAGAGTAATTTCTGTGCTGATGCTTTTGCGAAGAAAGGAGCTCAAAATGATTCTACTTTGTCGATCTGGAACCAATGTCCAGTAGATATTTCTTACTTAGTCCTAGCAGATGATTTGGGAGTGTCTCTGACTAGATGTATTTAGTTCGTTTGTCTTGTTTTGTTGCTGTTTTATTTCTTCAATGATCAAAATAATATTATGAGTGATTTTAAGCATTTGATGATTCACTAATAAAAATAATATTTAATAAGATATGAGGGTCAAAATATTTTGTAAGAAAGGATCTTGTTAGCATTTAATTATTTTTCTATTAAAATGTAAGATATTTTGATTATTTTTCTTTTTCATTTCTTTTAAATTCATATTTTTATTTTATATTTTAATATATGAAAAAAATGAAGTTGTGACAAAAAAAAATGAATGATTAACATTTAAAATAAATTAATAAGAGAAAAAGGTTATATTGACATTACAAATCATCAAATCACAAGTTATTATTGTTTATTATTACCATAACTACTTTAAAATTAATTCAAGCAGTACATAACCATTATACTTTACAATTTTTAGACCGTACAAAATAAATCTATCATGAGATTTTGTTTTATCTCCCCGTTATTATTTTATAAGAATAAAACAATATATCATCCATATTTTTCTTCTCTCCTTACTAACCACACAAGGTGACCTTTCCCTCTCTTCTCCCGTTTTCTTGAACCAAACCAAACAATGATATCCCTCTTTGCCTCCCCTCTTCTTCCTTCCTTTGAAGGAAACACACCTTCCCAGGTATTTCGGCAATGGTCAATACGACCCTCACCAGCAGATACCATTAGCTTGATCATTGATGTGTAGTTTTATACATAAAATGTAATCTATGATTCTGGTGGCTATTGATCTAGTTACTATTACACTAGGCAATGTTGCAATGGCCAATACGACCCTCACCAGCAGACACTATTGCTTGATCATTGCTAATGATTGACAAGAAAATAATGTGTAGTTGAGTACATAAAAGGTAATCTATGATTCTGATGACTGTTCATTTAATCTCTACACAAGGCAGTGCACTGATCAAACAGTGAAAATCTTCCTAACCTTCTTCATGTTCCTACGACAAACAGGGCAAGTGCCAGCTGCCTCCGCTATCCTGCATAGATAAGGTTGAACATACATCATCACCAAACAAGAATAAGCATTAGCTAAAGGCATTGAGATGCATGCCACTGAAGATGTCATGTCATATATAGAAAAAAGATTGTTAAATACATTGACTTGCAAAGTGGATCAACACGGTTTTTAATTTTGTAAATCTTAAATCATCTCAAATAAACAGGAACCAAATTCTTAAGAAATTATACTTGTTCAATCTTTCTTTTGAAATGGGAATTCTTGGGCATGTGCTACTTTTTTTATAGTTGTGAAATACTATAAGAAAAATTGGGGGGAAATAACTTGAGTCCCCAATTCATCTCCATGCTATATGTGAAGCTATTAGTAAACAAAATTGCTCTAGGAATTTAGCAGTGTTAGTTGTTAATTGTTATAACAATGAATTACCTAGTTCCACAAGCAAAACAAGCCACACAGTGCCCACATGGAAGGAAGAAGCAGTCCCTTGGAGCATCAAAGCAAATAGCACAAAGACGCCGTGTATTATTACTGGTTTCACCATCACCTAAAATCTTCCCATCAATGGGGCCTCCTGGAAGAAAGTCAATATCCTCCTCATCTTGTGGCAAGGACTCATATGATGAACCCCAGCTTGAAAGATCATCATCTTTGTTAGAAAGCAAAGGGGCTCTCTGAGGTGATGTTCCCTCGGATCTAACTCCTGCTCTATCTTCATGAGCACACTGAAGCTGGTTCAAGAAGTTGAAGGCCCCAAACACAAGCAAAGTCAATCCACCTGTAGGAACATAAAGCATAAATAGTGGATATAAAGTCATTTGAGATTGATACAGCTAGTAAAAAGGCTGACTATGTAGGGAGTTTACCAATGCCAAAAATATAGGTCATCCATCTTGGTCCATAGGATAGTTTGACATACCACTCATTGGATGCATTCTGAATCAAAGAAAAGTTACATAAATAAGTTGTAAACTGAAATATATTCATATCCTCAGTTGAGAATATAAAGAATATGCATTTCACAAGGTCATAGGGAATTTGATTTTTCTTGGGAGAGGGAAAAAGCACCGGATTTTCAAGCTTCCGACTTCAGTTATAAACCAAAATGCAATGCTAGGTTGCAGCATTAATAATTTTATGTCCCATTTATGATTTTTATTCTGTAAGGATGGCCATTTCATTGAAGCTAGTATATGGTAATAATCTTGCCTGTTGTGGACCAGGAGTAACTAAGACAGCAGCACTCCCATCGTGAAAGATAAGATTCAAACTGCATGGACCATTGGTAAGAGCGCATTTGTAGTAAGCATTCGTTGTATTATGCAAGGAGGCCCTCACACTGAAGTTTAATGCCACCTAGTTAATAAATAACTACAATGCTTAATAACATATAAGCCCACATTAAAATCAAAATAATGAAAGAAAAAAACTGACTCCGATGTAATAGAAGTATTAACTAACAAAATCTGATAAGATTAATTGTATCAAACCCCAGCTTTGCCACACTCAGAACACTCTGGTCCAGAATTATCATTACTATAACACCATCTTAATATGTAACAAGGCCTTTTCTGAAACAATAACAATGTCCAAATACAGTACTAATTTAAGGTGTGATGATTACTTCAATTGAACTGAAATGAATGTGTTCAAAATTCAAATTATGAGAATTTTGGGAAAAAGATGTAAATGGAGAAAGTAAACTTCGAATAATTAATATTATGATATGTGTAAAAGTAGCACTAACCTAATCTGTTCTAAGTTGGCTTCTCTATTTTAAGTTTTGCGAGATCTTTGTTTATTTTCTGGTCAAGCAAGCGAAGATACGTGAGATTAGATTTAACACACGTAGACAGTAGACACAAATGTCTAAAAAATGCAAGATGAAGTATGAGGGACAACTACGCGTCATGTTCTAATGTTCAAGTTTAACAACCAAATATTCAAAGGTTTTCAAGCATGTATGTCCAAGTCTATGTTGAAGAGATGATGAAATCCACGTAATAAGTCACACCATGCCATCACAACTTAAGTTTCAGTTCATATATTATAATCTCTGAATATGTTTTGTTACTTTGTTTAAACAAGAGATTTGTCAATTAATACCAGTTTAATCTGTATTTTAACAGAAACTTTGTTTGAAGATCCTGATAGGAAAAATAACACACCATGCCCTCCCTTCAGTCATTGCTAAAGAACCTATAATTATTATGCCCACCAGAGCAAGTATAGTATAGGTTTACAGAAATACCTCCACATCTTCATCCAAATTACCCAATGCAACATAATAGCTAGACGACCAGAGTATGTCCTGTGTAATCATACCAGTTCCTATAAAAAAAAACAAAGCAGCATCAGTATAGGATTGACATAAACACAGATAGTGTTTTTTGTCTTACCATGGATCACATTCCATGACAGAGTCGTATTAGGTTCTGTTGGGTCCTCCAGCCACCGAGTGAGGCTCCCGTCCCCTGAAAGTAAGGCCATCAAAATAACATGTTCACTAAATAATAATGTATATGCTTGAGTTTCATGATAACTAAAATCAGGGATGTTAAAGAGCTGTGGCAGGTCATGTGCAAGTTCTGTGTTTACTATTCTTTTTAATTTTTATAGGACCTCACTTATTAATGTTATATCCAGAGAGACACACAGAACTTGCACATGACCTTGTGATTTGAAATTTGAAAAGGTGAGAGGATAAAATTCCCATGTAAGAGATATACAAAAGTATGCAGTGTAGAAACCATGTACATACCTTTTGAAATTACAAGGAAAACAGAAGAGCTCCTAGAGCTCACATGAAACGAAATATTTACTGAAGACCCACTATTCAGATAATATTTCCATTCCTGTGGAAGACATAAAAAGAGTAGTATCAGCTTCTTTTGCAATATCTGAATTTAAAAGAGTGTAGTATTACAAGAATTTCTAACTTAAAACTTAAGAAGAAAAAGGAGAAAAACACATATATACAGATATACTTGCCTTGTATGAGCCCGAGGGAAGAGACACATTACAACTTTCTCCCCAAGTGGTAACAACATCAAGTGGGGGATACTGATATGTCCCATAAAGAATGGGTCCAGGGCCAGGGTTTGCCTTTAAGTTTTCTACCTAATGCAAAAAAAAAAGAAAAGAAAAAGAAAATCCATTTTACAAAAGACACTCACTAACTACAAATCCAAACACAGACAAATAAAAATAGCAATGATTACTGACCTTCACAGATTGTACGAACACGGGACTAGGTTGGAAAACGGTTGATGATTTTGGACCCAGCACGACGGTCATGGACCCGTAAACCCCCAGTATCATAGTCATTGACACTGTAGATTAGATTGCACTGTGAGTTTCAGAAATCATAATTCTAATAAAAACAAATAAATAAAAATTATACACATTCAAGCAACTGTCTCCCCAACATGCAACAGTAGTTTCAAGTAGTGGCAGAGTCAAAACGTCAGTTCAAGGGGTACTATGAAAAAACAAGGTTTTGCTATAAAAAAATGCATATATTAAATTACATAGATAAAATCATTATTTTTTATATATTGTAAGGAAACCACAAAATTATTTTTATAAATGTGATAAATGATGAAAATAGAAGAAAAAATAAAATAAAAATGAAAAAGAAAATTAGAATAAAAATATAACTACTCAATTTAATAATAAGGTCTTATTAGTAACCAATTAACAAATGGAAAAAACTTCAATGTAATTTATGGTATATTGTAGTATTATTTTCTAATTAGAATTAAAGTTTTATCTTAATTTGAACTAAAAATCAGCATACCCTTTCCAAGTAAAATTTCAATTTTAATTAGAAAATAACATTAATAAAACACTTAACAAATTACTTCTAAATTTAATTAACAAAAAGTTAAAATTAAAAAAAATAAAAATCACGTTAATGATAACAGTGTTAGTAACGATTTTGGATAAATTTTTTCCTACTAGTACGTAATTCCCTTGTCTATGCATGCGACAATTCTTAGAGCACCATTTTCAATCGGTAATTTGGTTCTTGAAAGTGTGATACAGCTAAATTAAGCGCAATTTAGTGTCTAATGATTCAAATTCTTTAATTAACAACTATAAATGTGAATCAATGAAAAACAACTGAGTTCCACAGAGATTGAAAAGATTCTCCCTTACCGAAGAACCACAAGCTGAAGACCACGACGAAGCAGGAGCAGGTATCGTCCCTGAAAATGGCGGCAGAGCCGTCGCGGATACTCCAGCCTCCTCTTCCGGACCGGAGCGGCGTCTGAGAGCTGCCGGGCAAACTTTCCTCCGGCAATGAAGCGGACGGAGGAGGAATCACGGCGGTGGAGTGGGGCTGCTCCGCCATTGAAGAGAGAGAAACAAGTGTGACTGTGTGAGAGAGAGTGTGTGTGGGGAGTGAATTAAAGAAGAAGAAGGTTCATATTTCAGTTAAGTGAAGCGAAAGCGTGAAGTTCAAATTTCAACTACGAGTCTTTCTCTTCTTGTTCGCGGGAATGGTAGTTAGGGAAATGATGGTGGTTGCAAGGGCGAACAGCGCGAGTGCTTGACAGTTATTTTTTCAACGTGAGACAAGACGTCACCATCCAATTCTTTAATTGAAGACTAGGTTTTGACTTACTCATGTGTCATGCTTGTACATTACACCTCATTATCCTACACCTAACTGAAAGTACGGTCTGATTCATATGGACCCGGTTAGATGCGGCCCAAAAGACTTTTTAGTATATAAGATATTATAAAAATATTTTTTTATTTTTTATTTTTTAAGAGTGTTTAGTTATTAAATTTTTCTTAGCTTTTAATAGAAGTAAAAGCTTTCCATAGACCTTTTCTTAAAGATCGAATTTTCAGCTTATGAAATTGTTATTTTTTAGGGATTTGCTTCCAAAATTATGCTTGGACAATAATATTTTCAAAAAATTTCAAAATGACAAAACATGCCTTCATATTTTTTAAACCCTCAATGTGCAAGATTTGGTTTCTCTCTCTTGTTCCTCACAAGTTATTCATCTCCCTCTTTCGTTCCTCAATCTCTCTTTCGTTTTTCGATTTTTCTTCGTATCATCCTTCTTCATCTCTTCTTTTTTGTTTGTTAACACCACATGTTAACTAATTCTTCATTAATTTCTTTTTTTTCTCATTAAATTTTGAGTTATTATGGATTAGGGTTATGTTTTTACTTGTCTCATTAATTATTATGAATTTTGACCCCTTGGACATATTCTTGTGGAGATTGTGAGGTGGAAGTAAATATTCTTGAAAGTTAATTAAAACAAAATAAGTTTTATGTTTCATTGTCCTATTTTGAATTTTTTTTGTGAAATCTTATTTTAAAATTTTTAAACGTGTATATTGTGCATTGATATAAATGATGCATTGCATGTGATTTTAAATGATAAATATTTATTAATGTTAGATATAAATGTTTATCACTGTTTCTATTTTTTAAACTTGTGAAATGTCTCTCAATCAAGTTCCTATAAAAAGAAAGATAGTAGAATGGTGTAATAAAAATATTGAGATCTTGATCCGATACTATTCAAATAGCATTTCCTGTTGCAGTTTGAGCGGCAAAATGTAACCCCCTTTGTGTACCTTTGAATCCGCAAGTACCGGCGGAGGACCAAGAAATCACCCCGTACATCTGTAACAGTTACAATAGTATTGTTGAAACTAGCTTGAATATGAGGTTTTCTAAAAAAAATAGAATTCTAATATAGAAATTTAGAATTTATATTTTATCTTATTATATATATATATTAATCTATCAAATATCCTCCAATTTTTATAAGAAAAATGATTGATTGATATTTTAAATTTGAAATTTTATTTCAAAAATTGCTGAAAGTGTGCATAGAAGAAGTGAATGCTCAAAATAAACCTCATAACCACTTCACTAAGCTTGGTTGGGCAAATATTACAGAAAAGTTCAATAAGGCAACAAATTTGACATATGAATATAAACAATTTAGAAATAGGTGGGATTCTTTAAAAAAAAGAATGGTAATTATGGGCTAAGCTTATTGGAAAGGACATTGGTCTTGGCTGGAATGGAGAGAAGAAAAGAAAACCATTGCTTCTAGTAATGAATGGTGGGAAGCCAAAATTCAAGTGTGTATTATTCAACTAAAATAAAGTTAGTGCTAGTTGTACAATTGGTCCTTACATCCCTTGATCTCGCTGCAAAGTTTATAGAGTCATTATGCTACTGTTGTTGGGGGTTTGTGTTCTGAAAATGACTTTTTGTTGTTGATGGTGGCAGCATTCTTCAAGTGTTGTTGTTTTGCTAATATTATGTAGGTTGATACACTAGCAGTTTGTACTAGCTACTAGATGGTAGAGTCTTATGTAAGAATCTTTTTAATTTCAACAAATTCATTTCTTTATTTGTCTCATTATCCGTCCTTCAATAATTTGATCAATTCCTTGTCATTGACATTGTCATGTTCACTTATTCTAAAAGCACAAATTTTGTAGTTAATTTCAAGGGCAACCTATCATTTTGTATCACATGTTGACGAACTTCATGTGACAGTCTATGATATTTTAGGACTCTAGAAACATTTGTTCAATCTTCTTTTGCTAAATTTGGATGTGCCTGCATAATTTGGTTAAGTCTTAATGACAAGAAAAGCTAATGGTCGATCATAATATATAAGAAAGAATAATTGGATAGGAGATTCCTTTTTAAGTTTGGGTTCTCATGACTTTTTCTTCTTTCATCATAACATAATTCTCTTGTCCATAATTTAGTGCTCAATTCAAGATTCAACAATTTCTTGGATTTTCATTTTTTTGTGAGGAAGTTGGCTTGTTTTTATACATGTTGAGTCAACCAGGTTCTATTTGTAATTGTCAGGAAAGATTTCAGGTGAAACAATATCTAGACATTTCTATAAGGCCTTAGAAGTTGTGTGTATGTTTGCAAAGGACATAATTAAGCCTGTTGATCCATCATTTAGACATTTGAACAAATGTTTGTAGAGGCCTAAAGCAAATTTAAGAATGAGGTCTTTTATTTACTCATAAAATAATTTATTAAAATTATCATTGTTTTATTTAAAATTATTTTTTTGGGCTTTTTGTGATGTAAAATTATCGATTAAATTGTCATAATTAATTTCATTTAACATTTCTTTTTCAATAGACAATAAAGCCAATTTGTTCAATCTTTGTTGAGACATTGTTGATCTTAAGTAAGTTTTTATTATTTTTAACTTTGAAAAATTTCTTTCCGCTGAAGCAACTGATATTGGTATCGTTAACATTATTCTATAAACTATATACGCATTTGGAAAAGAATTTATTCTTTTTATATAATTAAGAATGTAAATTGGCTTATCATTTTCCAATCCTATAATTTCCTTTAAGATATTTAATTCTGAAAATAAATCTAATCCATCAACATCCAACAAATTATCATGTTTCAAAGATTTTTCAAGGTTTAGGCATTTTTCTTTCAAAAGTGTACAATCTAGTAACTTTAATTTTTTAACACTAAATAAAAAACCAAAAATATCTTCATATATTTTAAATTGTTCAAATCTACTTTGAAGTGTGGTAATTGCTTTATATACGATGTACAAAAAGTAATCAATTATAAATGATTCTTGAAGAGATTTTACAATTTCATCCTTCACATTTTCATCAAATTGTTTCTTTTTACGACTAATACATTTTTCACGAAACTTAGGCTCTATATCCATTTCAAAAGCAATTTCCTTGGTAGAAATCAATGCATTTTCAAATCCATTTTCCCTATACTTTTCAAAAAATGAAAGAAGACCTTTTAATTGTTCAATAGCTTCATCAATGCACATATCTTTTGATTGTAAATTCTTACTAACTAAGTTAACTGCAAATAAAATGTCATACCAAATAGTCATGTCTAACAAAAATTCAAAGTTTTTAAGCTCATAATTTGCTAAACAATCAGCTTCACATTTTATTTTAGGATCATCACTAGCTTCAGCTAATTCAAATAAAACATCTCTTATTTGTAAAGTTTGAAATTTTATAGCCTTCACACTTTCAATACGGATTTCCCAACGTATTTGTGACAATAATTTTAGAGTTAAGCTATGCATATGGTTTTGTAAAATTCTCCACCTTTTTCTAGAAGAAGAAAATGAAGTGTATACACGTTGTAACATACCAAAAAAAGATGTAGCTTTAGGACAAGAGTTAGTCATATCACAAAGTACTAAGTTTAAACTATGACAACCACAAGGAGTAGAAAATGATCTAGGATTAATATCAAGGAATCTTTTCTGCACACCCTGATATTTTCCTTTCATATTAGATCTATTATCATATCCTTGTCCCCTAAGGTCATTAATATCAAGTCCAACAATTTTTAATTCATCTATAATAGCATCAAAAGACCTTTTCCACTTGTATCATCTACTTTTAAAAATTCTAAGAAATACTCATTAACTTGTATTGGAGTTGATGAAATATTCACACACCTTAATACAAAAGATATTTGCTCTTGATGACTTATATCTAGAGCACAGTCAAGTATGATTGCATAATATTTCGCATTGTTAATTTTTTTTTATATTTTTGTTTTGATTTCGTCTGCTAACATATTTATCAACTCATTTTGTATATTATGCCCAAGGTGATGGTTGTGAATTTCATCGTCTTTAATTCGATGAATATGTTCTTGCATGATTGGATCAAATTCCGCAATCATTTTAATTAGACTTAAAAATTTCCATTAGCTTCTTGGTAGATCTTTTCATTTTTTCCACGGAAGGCTAAGTTATTTTTACCAAGGGTTTTAACAACAACAATAATTCTTAACAAGACATTTCTCCAATGTTCTCTATATCTATTTATTTGTTCTTGAACATGTTTGTCTATTATTTTATTTTTTTACCAATCTCATTTCCAAATCAATACATGCATTCATATTAGTAATATGCTCATTCGTTATTTCATGACTCTTCAACTTAGCACTAAGATTTCTCCAATCTTTACTACCTTCGTTAGCTAGTTTACTTGTACAAGAAACAACATTAAATAATTTGCAACAAAAACAAAAGACTCTATCCAAATCTCTAGAATAAATTAGCCATTTTCTTTCATTTTTCTCTCCATTAGGCAATTTTTGAATGTAATTTGATGAAGAAAAGTGCCTAGAATATTTATCCTTTGGGAAATCCATATCAATAACTTTAATACGGCCATTTTCTACTAATAAATCTCTCAAAGTCGTATCAATATTCTTCCATTGGCTTAGATCATATATATTTTAAAAAGTAAAATTATCTAATCCCCCAATCTCCTCCTCGTTATCATGAGTTTGAGAATCAGAATTATAATTATCCTTATCACTAACTACTTCTCTATTGTTGATTTCACCTATATATAAATTGTTATCTTGTTCATTCAAAGAGCACTCACCTGTATTTTCTAATTTATCTTTCTCATCTATTTTTATGAATTTATCCATAGCTCCTTTTTGTGATGCAATTAAAGCCTTGACTCTTCTCTTTTTCTAAAATTTTGAATAGCCTGATTCATATTTTCTAGTTGACATACTTATTATATATAATTTTGTATGAAATTAAAAATTATAATATATAAAACACTACAAAGATGAGTATATAAAATAAGAATGAGCTAAAACAATAAAACCTAATTTTGGTTGTCAAGAAAATAAACTTGATCATAGTATCTTGAAGTCTCAAGTCTCTTTCTCTTCTTTGGTAAGTGCTTAAACTTAATTTTCAATTTTCAACCTTTTTGTTAAACCTGCATAAATTATTTTTGAGATTAATCATTATTCATTAATAAAACAATAAAAAAATAAATTTATTTTGAGATCAATCTCGCAATTCATCAGGATTTGGGGTAGAAGCTTAATAATATATATAAAACTTGTCATTTGTGATTTGTCAATACAATAATGAGACTATTACTATATGCATAAGATTTTAGATTATTAAATTAACACTTTTCAATAGAAAAGGCAATTATAATTTGATAAAGGAACATGTAAGTATGTAATAATTATCAACAAAAGAAAATTTGAGTAAACAAGAGTATAGTAAGTTCTATTTTTGGTTTTTACCTGATGTTGACACACTCAAAAGGAAGAAATGTCAATTGTTCCCTCTATCCTCCAAATAGAGACACATGCACATAAGAGATGAGAATAAACAAATAAGTATTGAGGAGCTATTGGCTAATGTGTCAAAGTGAAACAATAATCAACTAAACTAAAAAAGCGGGTGAGAATACAAAGAAGTATGAGAGATAGTGAGAAAAAAAGACAATTAGAATTGAATAGGAAGAGAATAAAGAGAACAAAAATAAAAGAAAAACTTTTATGTTTCTTTAATTATTAACTATTAAATCTCTTTTTTCTAAACAAAGTTATGATATTGGTGAAGAGTTATTTCTCATTAGTTGTTACTTACGGTACCAATAAAAAGATTAACAGTTATTTATAATATTTTAATTAAAATTTATTTTTAAATATAATTTTACAATAATTTTTTTGAGATATGGTACTCATACACGAGTCTCAATTATGGGCTAAGTTTGTGTTCTAACATGCACTATTGTTTTATTCTTTAGGTAAATATTATCTCATTGATTCTGGTTACCCTACTTTTACGGGTTTTCTAAGGCCTTACAAGAAAAATAAATATCATATCCCGCAATTTAGAATTAGGCCTAGAATCAAATGGAGAATTGAAGTTTTTAATTATTATCATTCTAGTCTTCGAAGTACAATTGAATGTGCATTTGGTTTATGTAAAGCAAGATGGAAGATATTGGATAATATGTCACCTTTTACTTTGAAGACACAAAACCAAACCATTATTGCTTGCATGGCTTTACATAACTTCATTCAAAGAAATGACAAGATTGATGGAGAAGTTGATTCACTAGATGAAGATAACGAATATAAAGATAGTGATAAGGAGGAAAATGAAGTTGGCCCTAGTACTACAACATGAGAAGAACCAGATGCTCAACGTACTTTACAAATGAAATGATTCAGAGAATCTTTAAAAAATATTTTTCCCACAAATATTTAATTTCTTTGTTTTTTAAGAATACAAGGTTGTATGTTTATGGTATGAGTACATTTGAACAATTTTATATTGGATGACATTATTGATGATATTATTACGAGATTAATGACATTTTATATGTTATAATTTATAATTACACAAATCATAATTAAATTATAAATTAGAATGTAAGTGATTGCATTACTAAAATGATAATGTATTAATTACATTTTGAATATGAAAATTAATAATGTAGAAAGACATATAATTAATAATGTATTAACTACATTAGTTTTTTTTATAAAAATAATCATTTTTATCAAAATCTCTAGAAAATATATAACAATATTTTAAATAAAATAATAAAGTTAAAATAGTTTTATAAATGAAATAGAAAAAAGTATTTTTTTTAATAATATTTAATTATTTAAATAATTTAATAATTATATAATAATGTTAAAACATTTAATTATTAATTTTAATAATGCCTTTTATAATTTCATCCAAACATTAAATTAACTTATATAAATGTAACTTCTTATAATAAAAGGTTTTTGAATAAGTTCTTTTCCATTCATATCTTCTAGAGTAGTGCATCCAAAACTCCTATATCATTGTTTTGGGTCAAAGAAACTACCCAATGGAAATTTTAGGTATGTTTCGAATCAAATACAGATTTTTATCTTAAATAAATTATTTTTCCCTCACGTGAATATAATAAGACTCTATACTACTGTATCAATTTTATAAATTATTCTCTTGGGTCTTTATTATATGACACTTTGGATATAAATCATGTAGACCAATAAAAAGAGTTAATGCAGTTGGTTTTGTTGGTTTTTTTTTTAAATATTAATAATGCATGTATTAATTTTATCCTTATTAATAGTTATTAACTTGTTATTGGTAATGTGAAAATATTAAAGTTTAAAAGTATTATGTATTATTATCAATAAAAAAGAAATACTTGAGAGTATTTAATAAAAATAATTAATGGAGAAAAAAAATTAAATGTTATATGGAAATTATAAAGTGTTTTGTAAAAAGTACCATCATTTTCTTCAAAATAATGATGCATATAAGTAGAAGTGAGAATATATCATATCATTTGTTTAGAAAAATTAATTGAATTCTCCGAAACTATATCATGTATATAAAGTGAAAAAGGAGTACCTAGCCTTTGTGCATATTTGAGAGAGACTATTCGGGGAAGAATAATTATTTTTCTTGAAATTCTTTTCGTAAAATTGTCCAAAATAAATTTTTATTATTTTGTTGAAATAAATTGAATTAAACACGTGTGATTACACATTAGAGGGATATTTTAATTATCAATGAATTATGAAAATACTGAAGAGAAAATTACTTTAACTAATAGATTTTTTAATAATAAAATTAACTTTAAAATGAAAAGCATAGATATGTGGATTTTTTTTTTATTTTCAAAATTTGAAGAATATTTTAATTGGTAAGAAAGTTATTGGTGATGCATACATATCTCATTTTTTCGAGGGTAAAATTAAGTATCCCATTGTATCTAATTGAGTTGGTTAGATGCTTCAAAAAATATTTCAGGCAAAATAAAGAAAAGGTGAAATTTAGGTAGTAAAATCAAAATGAATTATATTACAAGTATTGAAAATATATAGGTAGTATCCCATATGTTATATTAATAGGAGAGAGTATTCTTAAAAGAGGATGTTTTTTGAAAAATCAAATTGAAAAAGAAAGTGTGTAAGCAAGAGGGGGAGTGAAAGTATTAAATAGTGACTGCCCAAAGAACTTTTATTCCTAAAATCTATTGGAAATGGACCATAAAATGTCGTGGTTGGTTTGTGTCAGAACCCAACCCCCGATAAGCAATATGAAAAGTAGAAGAAGTAATTCCGAAGGTGTTGAAAAAAACACCCCGTGAAGTGAATGTCTCATGACAACAAACAATTTGGATTCACTCATTGCCACTTGGATTTGAACACCTCTTATTTATCCTTCCGCAAAGTAGGTTAAGTGATTAGGTTTTCTATAAAAAAGAAATTAAAAAAGAAATGGTAGTAAAGATGCAACATAGAAAAAAAAAACAGTTAATAACAAAGAGTGAAATAAATAAAGGAAGCAACGGGGATAAAAATAAAATGGATGAAAAGATTGACTTAACCCTATTATTCTTTTTACTTTTTTTTCTTCTTAAATTACAATTTTGATTCTTCTATAATTATATTAGTGTTAACATGACACTTATATAGACCAACATAATATTTATGTAGACGGTTAACATAATATTTATGCATAAGAGATTAAATAAAGTGAAAAATTAAAAATAACATGTTATAAAGAAATAAAACAATAAACAATTATACCACTATTTTAGTTATAAAAATTTATAAATTAAATAAATTTATTTAATATATAATTCTATTTACTTTTTATTTTATATCATTTTACATATTTTTATTTAGAATATTTTACTTATTTTTATTTTACCAATTTATAATTGAATTTAATAAATTAATATGTTAATTATTAGAATAATCTAAAATTCCCTTTTGGTCTTCTATTTAAATAATCTAAAAAGTTAAATTCTAAAAATTTTCTGATTTTCATAATTAGAATAAAAAATTATAAAATTTATTTATTAAAATAAATTTACAAAATTGTATAAATTACATAAAATAATTTATATA
>NC_038254.2:48388468-48425056 GCF_000004515.6 Glycine max | reverse complement strand
GGTTAAGTGATTAGGTTTTCTATAAAAAAGAAATTAAAAAAGAAATGGTAGTAAAGATGCAACATAGAAAAAAAAAACAGTTAATAACAAAGAGTGAAATAAATAAAGGAAGCAACGGGGATAAAAATAAAATGGATGAAAAGATTGACTTAACCCTATTATTCTTTTTACTTTTTTTTCTTCTTAAATTACAATTTTGATTCTTCTATAATTATATTAGTGTTAACATGACACTTATATAGACCAACATAATATTTATGTAGACGGTTAACATAATATTTATGCATAAGAGATTAAATAAAGTGAAAAATTAAAAATAACATGTTATAAAGAAATAAAACAATAAACAATTATACCACTATTTTAGTTATAAAAATTTATAAATTAAATAAATTTATTTAATATATAATTCTATTTACTTTTTATTTTATATCATTTTACATATTTTTATTTAGAATATTTTACTTATTTTTATTTTACCAATTTATAATTGAATTTAATAAATTAATATGTTAATTATTAGAATAATCTAAAATTCCCTTTTGGTCTTCTATTTAAATAATCTAAAAAGTTAAATTCTAAAAATTTTCTGATTTTCATAATTAGAATAAAAAATTATAAAATTTATTTATTAAAATAAATTTACAAAATTGTATAAATTACATAAAATAATTTATATATTAATTTATGTAAATTTCTTGATTTTTATAATTGGAATAAAAAATTATTTATTAAATGAAATTTTATAGTTATAATGAAAATATTAACATGTAAGTTTAAAAAATAATATTTTTCTATTAATTTATATAATTATAATAAAATAATTTACATATTAAAATGAATTTATGTAATTTGTGTAAATTACAAAAACTACCTCATGTATTAATTAATGAAATTATATTGATTTATATAATTGGAGCAAAAATATTTTATATATTAAAATCAATTTACAAAATTTGTATAATTAATATAAAATGATTTACATATTAATTTATGAAATTCATTATAGATCGGTAAAAATTAAATTGAAATATGTAAACTATTCAATATAAAATATGTAAAATGATATAAAATAAAAGTTAATGTTTTATATATTAAATAATTTTTTTTTAAATTTATAATTTCTTATAATTGAAAAAAAAAACTCTTAACCTAATGATACATGAAAAATATTTTTTTTTAAAGTTAACTAAGCAAAAGAAGTAATGTATTGATTTATATAAATTTCTATTAAGACGCTTTTTATTTTTTCTTTTCATCTAATCTCTTTTCACATAAACATTATTTATTGTTGATTATGGAAAATATGAGGAAAAAAATATTTTAATTTTAAAATAAAAGGACCAAAATCATGGATTCGAAATAATAGAGAGATCCATCTTGTTGGATCTTCATCTGTAGATCCATCTTTTTTTTACAAAAACTCTCAAGTTCTGCAACAATTTAAAAAAAAATTGATTTTTTATTTTCTCTCTCCACTATATCCTAGTAGGAAGCAACTGCCTACAATCAAATACACAGCAACACCTACACCAACATAGTTCTCAAATCATGAACGATTAAAAAAGAAGATCTGGAGAGGGAATATCATCGTCTTTGAAGGAAGAATGGAGTGACACCCTCTTAGGCCCATTTCCTCTCCCTATTCGTCGGTGTGGAGAGGAGCATGGGGGGGGGGGGGGGATAGGGAGGGGAGCGGCACGTGGAAAGGGGGCTATGAGAGGTAGAAAGAGGGGTATGGGGGTGTACTTAGAAAATGGGAGTGTAAATAGCAAGAGTCCTTATTTATCTTAGGTTAAGTGATTTGGTTTTATATAAAAAAAAATAGAAAAAAGGAATGGCACTGTTAAGATGAAACATAATAAAATAAAGTTAATAACAAAGAATGAAATAAAGGAAGAAATGGGGATTAAAATTAAATGGATGAAAAGATTCACTTAACCATATCATTTTTTTTACTTTTTTTGGTTAAATTATAATTTTTGGTCCTCCTATGATTATATAGGTTTTGACATAAATGTGCATTTATGTAGACTGACATAAAACTTATGTAAACGGTTAAGATGCACTTATACAACAATGACTTAAATAAAATAAAAAATTAAAAATGTCTTAAGAGGAATTAAACACGTGACATGTTATACAATAACAAGAAAATAAATGATTATATCACTAATTTTATTTGGTTAATTTTATAAACAATATTTTCTAGGTATCATTATGTCAAGATTTATTAATTTTTTCTAATTATATTTTTTTAAAATTAAACAAATTTATTTAATACATAATTCTATTTACTTTTTATTTTAATCATTTTACATATTTGTATTTGAAATATTCTACTTATTTTTATTTTGATTTTACAAATTTATAATTGATTTTCATAAATTAATATATAATTATTTACATAATTATTAATATAAAAGCTAAAATACACTCTTGGTCTTCTATTTAAATAATCTAAAAATTTAACTACTAAAATTTTATTAATTTTTATAATTAGAATACAAATTATATAATTTATTTATTAAAGTAAATTTAGTATAAATTACATAAAATAAATTTTATATTAATTTATGTAAATTTCGTGATTTTTATAATTGGAATAATAATCATTTATTAAATAAAATTTGATAGTTAAAATGAAAATGTTAACATGCAAATTTTTTAAAAATAAATATTAAATTTTATTAATTTATATAATTATAATAAAATGATTTACATATTAAAATGAATTTATATAATTTGTGTAAATTACAAAAACTAATGTATGAATTATGGAGGGCTCCTTACTTCAACTAGTTTCCATGTAGTTATTAGGAGGGTTGCCCAAACCCAATATATGAGGCATAGCCAGTAATATTAAGGAATGATGTCATAGCTCCGTAATAACAATCAAAGTCGGTGGAATTCATGCAATTATATTGATTTATATAATTAGAAGTAAAAATAATTAATTTATTAAAGTCAATTTACTAAATTTGTATAAATAATATAAAATAATTTATGTAAATAATTTATATATTAATTTATGAAATTCTTTGGGTAAAATTTAAATTAGAATAGGTAACTATTCAAAATAAAATATCTAAAATGATATAAATTAAAAGTTAAAAGATTTATATATTAAATAAATTTGTTTTAATCTATAAATTTTTATAATTGAAAAAAAAATTAATAACACTTAACGTAATGATATATAGAAAATATTATTTTTAAAGTTAACCAAACAAAATAAGTAATATATTATTTATATAAAAGATCATGAGTTCAATTTTTATATTTTTATTTTTTCTTTTCGTCTTAAAATGATAGGAAGTCTAAAATGATAATTTAACTTATTTTTTTATAATACATAATCGATTAAGGAAATGAAATAAATATAAAGAAAAGTTTTTTTTTTCATTTTTCTGTTTTTCTAAATATAAAGCAAATAAAATAAAAAAATAAAGCAAAAAATTTGCTAATTAAGTTTTAACAATATTCGTTTCTATTTACTTCCTATTTCTTACAAATACACTGGGCATTTAGGAATCAAAGAGTAACAAGATTTAATATTATATCTTTCTATTGATCCTCTCATAATTTTCAATTTTTTAAAAGAAAATATTAAATAAAAAGATAAATATATTTAATATATTAAAAATATAAAACACATTTAGTATTTACCATAAAAACAGAGGGATTAGTAAAATTCTATTATAGGAGTCTTAATAAGGGAAGCAAGCTAACAGAAAACAACCTTTCCCGCCAAATTCATTTTGAACTCTAACAGATTTGTAACTGCTTTTGTGTTAGTTTCTGCATCTATTCTCAATCTGTATATAAGTTCTTTTGCTCAATGAATAAGACAGAAGCTTGTTTTGATCATCTTGCTCAATTTCTTTGCTTTCTTGTTCATAAGCTTTTCCTCTTATCTTCTCGAGCAATAGCCTCTGTTTTTCTTTATCTCGATAGCTACTGCACCTAATGTGCAGATCTGTGTGTGGTGATTCTCTAGTTCAAGCTTGATTTGTGACATTGTATCAGAGCTCTTACATTGAAGAGCTCTGGTGCGCAATCAAGAGAAGTTTTCGAAGCAATTTATCCTTTCTTCACCTCTGTTTTGAGTTTCATCTGGCTTTGATCTTCGATTGTGACAATGAGTGAAAGAGATACAGACATCCCAGCCATAGACAACTTTCTTTACTTGCATCCAAGCGAGAATCCCGCGGTTTCGCTTGTATCTCCAGTTCTTGATTCCACAAATTATCACTCATGGAGCAGATCAATGATGACCGCTTTGAGTGCCAAAAATAAACTTGAGTTTGTTGATGGAGGAGCAGCTGAGCCATTGAAAACTGACCGGACCTATGGAGCTTGGAAGAGGAGGAACAACATGGTAGTCTCATGGATTGTACATTCTGTGTCTATGACAATTAGACAAAGCATTCTATGGATGGATAAGGCTGAAGAAATCTGGAAAGATCTAAGATCCAGATATGCACAAAGCGATTTACTCAGGATTTCAGACCTTCAACAGGAAGTAGCTTCGATTAGACAAGGTAACCTCTCAATTATAGAATATTTTACAAAACTACGCATAATATGGGATAAGTTAGAGAATTTTAGGCTAGATCCTACATGTACATGTAGTTCACGATGCACTTGTATAGCATTAAAACTGTAGCATAGAGAAAACGAGAGGATCGGGCAATTCAGTTTCTTAGAGGTTTGAATGAGCAATTTGGAAATGTAAGATCACATGTACTTCTCATGGATCCACTTCCAAAGATTTCTAGAATTTTTTCCTATGTTGCACAGCAGGAGAGGCAACTTGGAAATAGTTTGATAAATGTTAACAGCATAGAAATGAAACCCAAAATGGTTAATGCAGCAAAACTGGTTTGCAATTATTGTGGAAGGATTGGACATACTGAAAGTGTATGTTATAAAAAACATGGCTGCCTTCGGGTAGTAATGAGAGGAACAAGATGAATAACTTTATAAATAATAAGATCTGCACTTACTATGGGAAAACATGCCATACAGTTGAGGTTTGCTATAAGAAACATGGATTTCCACCAGGCTTTAAGTTTTCTAATTCAAGGAGCAGTGCAAATAGCTTGGTGACAGGAGATGAAGTAATCACCAATGATCAAACACAACAAATTGAGCCCAAAAAAAATTTGATTTTCACCAGAGCAATACAAAGCTCTACTTGCCTTAATCCATCAACCAAGTGAAGGGAATTCATACAGTATGTCTAGCAGTTCAAAATAGATTGCCTCTTGTTCAGTTGATATAACACCAGTCCATGGTAAGCACCCATTTTTTGTGAATAACACATGCACACACGACACTTGGGTCTTAGATTCAGGTGCAACAGACCATGTGTCGGCATCTCTTAGTTCTTTTAAATCATATACAAAACTGAATCCTCCAATCCTAGTTAAGCTCCCCAATGGTCACCATGTGTCAGCTACACATTTGGGTGATGTATGCATTTCTGACTCAATAGTTTTGTTTTCAGTTCTATATGTTCTAGCCTTTTCTTTTAACTTGATCTCAATATCTAAGTTGGTTTCTACAAACCATTGCAAGCTCATTTTCTCCTCTGATTCATGTTTAATGCAGGATGCACTCACTCAAGCCAAGATTGGTATAGTTGAAATGAGAAATGGATTATACTATCTCACTTCAACCAGACCAGCCACTTGTAGTTGTAGTATTGAAACAGAAATTGTTCATCCAAATTGTACCATCATACCAATAGATCTATGGCATTCTAGATTAGGACACCTGTCTTCTGAAAGATTACAGAAAATGCAAGGCACTTATCCCTTTCTAAAATTCAATAAAGATTTAGTTTGCAATGCATGTCATTATGCTAAGCATAAAAGGCTTCCTTTTTTAAATAGCAGTACATATGCATCATGTAGTTTTGAAGTTTTACACATATATATTTGGGGACCATGTGCAAAAACATCAATGCTAGGACATAGGTATTTTCTAATAGTGGTTGATGATCACACACGATTCACTTGGACATTTTTTATGCATACCAAAGCTGAGGCTAGAAAACATATTCAGGATTTCATTATTTTAGTTCATAATCAATTTGATAGTAAAGTTAAAGTTATAAGAATTGATAATGGGGTAGAATTTCTTATGAAGGATTTTTATAGCTCAAAAGGTACTGTGCATCAAACCACATGTGTTGAAACACCTGAGCAAAATGGAATTGTGGAAAGAAAGCACCAGCATTTATTGAATGTAACGAGGACCCTTCTATTTCAAGCAGATTTGCCTCATAGTTTCTGGTCATTTGCTTTGACTCATGCAACTCATTTAATTAATTGCATACCTACTCCCTTTTTGAAAGATGCATCTCCATATGAAATACTTTTTGAAAAACCATGTGATATATCAAATCTTAAAGTTTTTGGATGCCTATGTTACATTTCCACACTGTCAGCCAATAGGAAGAAGCTAGACCCAAAAGGCCATCCATGTGTGTTTCTAGGCTTTCAACCAAATACAAAAGGATTTTTAGTTTACAATCTCCACACAAATGATTTAACAACATCCATAAATGTGGTTTTCTATGAAAATCATTTTCCTTTGCATCATACAACCCAAGAAATTGAAACACAGCCAATACCACCTATAGTTTCTCCTACACCATTCCAGTTTGAACAATATTCATTTGATACACCTGCTTTTAACCCCTCAAATACCTCTATGCCATCTGAACCAGTCCTACACAGGTCAACAAGAGATAAGAAAACCCCCACATTCCTTACTGATTACCACACATTTCTCAATTCAACTAATATACTCAATCCAATATCAGCTTCAGTGATGCATCCAGGCAAGAGTTCTGTAACTCATCCTCTTGATTCAGTTTTGTCCTATTCTAGATTGTCTCCATCCCACAAACATTTTGCCTTATCCATCTCCACAACTATTGAACCAAAGACATACACTGAAGCATCTCAGCATGATTGCTGGCTTAAGGCAATGAAAGCTGAGTTAGAAGCTCTCCAATCGAATAATACATGGACTCTGACAGAATTACCACATAACAAGAAAACAAAGAAATTGAGCAAGATGATCAAAACAAGCTTTTGTCTTATTCATTGAACAAAAGGAACTTATATACAGATTGAGAATAGATGCAGAAACTAACATAAAAGCAGTTACAAAGTTTGTTACAAATCTGTTAGAGTTCAAAATGAATTTGGCGGGAAAGGTAGTTTTCTATTAGCTTGCTTCCCTTGATTAAGAAGGAGAATGTTGAACAAAAAATTCTATTTATTAAAGGGTATTGTTAAAAGTTCTGCATATTCAGTCGGGTACATACAATAAAAAATTCACAGTAATTATTTATATAATTTTTTTTATATAGATGTTTGACAAGATAGCTCAAGATCTTTAGACCATGCTTACCTAAGGATGGTTACTGAAGGCATTGATGCTTATATATTCCGAGTGTTGTCTCCTTTCATGGAGTTCACAAAAAGGTACGTGTGGAGGTGAAAATAAACACATATATACTATGATCGATAAATAGTGCGTACTACATATGAAATTGATAAAATATGGGTGTGAGAACAAGTAATGAAGTATTCTGCCAAAACCTTGTACATTACCATTCCTAAAAGATACTCAACCTATCATTGATAAAACTGAAGAGAAGTTTAACGAAACACTTTTTTATTTTTTTTATTTATTGAAATTTATCAAAAACTATCAAGTTATGAGAAAAAATTATTAAATATAATGTAAGACTTACAAAATTTTATTAAAAATGTGTATTGAAAGAATATCTTTTTGCCATTCTCCGGAAATGAAATACATGTGTAAACAAATTGTTTGAAATGATAAGCGAATAATTAATAAAGTCTGGTAGCCTTGAAATGTGGTGTTAAATTCTTGCTCATGGCTTGCTGACACAGATCCCTATGTTTTTCCCTCTAGTATTCTCCAACACAAATTAATATGGATTATTCTTTTTAAATATAAAATTTTTGTTAAGTACAACTTTACAAGTGTTGCGCACCCTCACAAGAATATTCAGAATCTAATCCAATTATGAAACATTTAAATAATATTCTATTGACAAGGGATTAAAGATGGAACATGATGAATTGCCAATATAATATGCCATGAAGGACAGTTTTCTTGCCGACCAAACGTACGTGGCATGACACTAATCTGTGTCTATAAATTGGATCTCATTCTCAGAGTTATTTCATCATATATGAGTACACGTAGTGTGTAGTCTTTAGCTTGTGTTGTGTCTAGAGGAGTCAAAGAGTAGAGAAAAAAACAATATTTTTATAGGCAAAGATGGTAGGCCCGATGAGACCTAAGATTGTGCTCTTTGGCTCCTCTATAGTTCAGATGAGTTTCGATAATGGTGGTTGGGGTGCTATTCTGGCAAATTTGTATTCTAGAAAGGTCTTTTTCTTTTCTCTTTTATCATTTGAATTCTATTAATCGTGACACATTATATATTCTGCTTTTCTTTATAGTTTTCTTTCAAACTAAGTGTTTAGATTCAATATACACTTCAAGAGACAATTAATTATTACCAAACTTTGTAAAATGTGAAAAACTTTTATTAATTACTATTATAATTAATTTAACCAACAAGGTCCAATACTAAATAATTGGATTCTTTATGTATGTTATTACTGGTTCGATTTATGATGATGCATATGAAGAAGATTCTATTAAGAGAAGTAAGATTCACTTTCCTATCCTTGGTAGGAATTATTCTCTCACCATTCATTGACTGATATTATTAGTATATATATATATATATATATATATATATATATATATATATATATATTATTGAAAGACTAGTGAAAAATAAAGTGAAAATTTTGAAGTTTTAATAAAAACATATCGAGTAAAGTTGGAAAAGAAAAAAAAAACAAACTAAACACTAGCCAAGTATTTGATTTGATCGATATAAGTGAATGAACCTGTTTTTCTTATATCTTGCTGATGTGGCCATACAGGCGGACATAATATTGCGAGGATACTCAGGTTGGAATTCAAGGCAAGCTTTGGATGTTTTGGATGAAGTTTTCTCTAAGGTATCGAGCAAACATGTTCATTGCCACCTAGATATATGAATTCGTTTGTATACATTGGAATCTATTTTCTCTCTCTTCAAATCACTCTATTTTATTTTATTGTCATTAAGTTAAGAAGGATTGAATTATTTGAATAAAATTAAATTTTATTCCAAATGTGAAATGTATGCATGAGTATAAAGAAGAGGATATATATATATATATATATATATATATATATATATATATATATGATGTGATAGGAAATGTAGAAAGTCATAACAAAAAAAATATGGAGTGAAAATAAGATGAAAGAAAAATTGAGTGTATTATAAATATAATACCCTAATGTTCTATTAAAAGAATGGAGAATTTGGCAGGTAAATATGATATCTAAAATTTGTCTTAAAAGCAGCATGGACCTACATCGAGCCATTGGCCTCACTCAATTTCAATTTCAATTTTAATATTACTACAATATTAACTATCAAGTTGTTATTTAAGTTCTCTTCACACACAAAAAAGAACCTTACCATTAAGTTTTATTTATCTACATTATTCAAAATAAATAAATCAAGTGAGGTAACTAGATAGGAGATATTATTTTGTCCTGATTGTCCAACATCTTTGGATTCGTCACTGCTTAATTGAAAAGTGCATTATTTTGTTTTTAGTATTGACGGTTAGCTTCATCTTTAGATAATGTGATAAATTCTTTTTTTTTTTTTTTTGGGCGATTCTTGTTCATGCATATTGAATTGTAAGTAGAAACCCTTGTTATTTTCTTGACCTTAGGATGCTCATGTGCAACCATCATTGGTAATTGTGTACTTTGGGGGTAATGATTCCGTTCACCCTCACCCATCTGGCCTTGGTCCTCATGTGCCCCTCCAAGAATACGTTGCAAACATGAGGAAGATTGCTAACCATCTTAAGGTAATTAATTAATTAATCTTCGGATATAAGGTTAGTATGGTAGTAAAAGGTGAAGAGAGGAAAAAATAGGTGGTGAGTTTGAATTGCCCGCTAGCTATTTGCTGTTAAAAAATTGAATTAATCTTCCACATCGAATAGTATTATTTTTGTCTTTATTTTACTTGTAATATTTGTTGTGCAATGTTTGACACAAATCATAATGCTTGCCAGAGCCTCTCCGATCATATTCGCATTATATTTCTCACCTCTCCTCCCATCAATGAAGAACAAATCCGCAAAAAGCTCAGGTTCATATACGCTTCCTATTTTGCTTAGTATAATTATTTTGCTCACTTGCTCTACACTAACACATGCATACATTTTGTAGCAATTGTAACACATTAATTATCACTATTTACATACATACACACATATATATCATTTACACTTAAATTAACTAGCTAGATTGCATATCCGAAATCATAAGGGTGTGTTTGGTTTGTATTTTCATCTTTTGTTTTTATTTTTTGAAAATAATTTTAATTTATTTTCAAAAAATTATAATTCTAAAAACATGTTTGGTTTAACTTCTTATTTTTTATTTTCAAGAAATAAAAACACTGAAAATATGTTTTCAAAATAAAATGTATTTTTAGATTTGCTTAAAATTATATTTCTTGTCACCGTGTTTTTATTCTACCCAAAATGAAATTCCTGATTTCAACTGAAAACACTGAAAATGAGATTTTATTGTTTCCAGTTTTTGGTTCGTTTGAGAAAATATTTTCACTAAAAATATTTTCAAAAATCCAATCAAACGCATTTTTATCACCATTTTTTATTTTCAGTGAAACCAAACACCTCCTTTTACAAACAAGTTTTCTCTAATGAATTTTTGGCTGCACTGAATCCAGTGCAACCCAATCAGGAAGAACCAATGAATCCTGTGGAGAGTATGCAGATGCCTTAATGGAGCTTTGTGACGAGATGAATATCAAGGCCATTAATCTGTGGTCTGCAATTCAGACAAGGGATGACTGGTTAGATGTTAGTTTCACGTAAGTACATCTCTCACAACACAGTTGAGAGACCACTTGATTATTTTGAAAATAAAAATATTAAATATAAACATTAATTAGATCTTATTTAAGTGGCGAGATTAAAAAAAAGGCAAATGATTGAGGAAGTAAAAGTACAAAACTTATTGAAATACCTAAAAATTTATTATTCTCTTATGATCTTTAAATGTAGTTTCATATGATTTTTAATAAAATTTTATTTAGTGTTTTTATTCTTTAATCATTGTCCCAGCACACTAGATAGTAAGACCCTAAAAAAAAAATATTAGACCTTTTAGAGTGGTTATGTAACTACTAACTTCTAAATTTTGACGGTCTTATAGTCAACATTTACTATATTCTCAGATTTAAATTTTAAATAAAAAATTATTCTCATATGTAAATTCCTTATAAATTAATTGGAAAGATGAATATCAAATAAGAATTTTCTTCAATTGATTACTGATATGGGTCTTTTGGTGTTATATTATTAACTTGGTTAGGGATGGAGTTCATCTATCAGCAGAGGGAAGCAAGGTAGTGGTGAAGGAAATATTAAAGGTTCTAAGAGAAGTAGATTGGAAGCCTAGTCTGCATTGGATGTCAATGCCAACTGAATATGCAGAAGATTCACCATATTATCCTCCCAATCCCGATGGAACAACAACCATAAATGTGTCCTACTGTATCTCACGGAAGTGGTTGCAATGGGATGATCTGTAGAAATTATATATTAATTTGCATACCATGGAAGATGCTTCATTACAATTCAAGTTGCACCAGGCAATAGTCATGGAAGGGCAAGGAGTGCTATCAGTATGTGTTTTT
The DNA here is from genome assembly GCF_000004515.6 of Glycine max. Taxonomy (NCBI): domain Eukaryota; kingdom Viridiplantae; phylum Streptophyta; class Magnoliopsida; order Fabales; family Fabaceae; genus Glycine; species Glycine max. The sequence goes on along the minus strand of NC_038254.2, from coordinate 48,413,184 downwards.
TCTAGTGTATTAAATATTATAAATCCACGCGTGCACCAACAAAGTGTGACATAATTAGTGGATTGTTGAGTCTCTCAAATTAAAGTACATTGATAGAGATTCAATTCCTAAACATGTGTATGAAAAACTTTGTTAGGAGAGATTGTATTCACTTTGGTGATCTTCAAGAAATTAGACTCTACCTATCAATGAGGCTAATTATATCCTTATAGCATATCCTTAAAATATAATAAATGCATCAATGCATTGATAATGATAAAAAAAATAGTTGTTAAATGGTGTTGTATTGTGTGCTGAAATAATTAACTCTTTATTATAGAATTTTTGTATCCTAGAAACATTTTTCATAATTAAGAAAGAAAAAAAGAAGTGCATAGTAAAATAACTGTTATAACATACATAGATAAGAAGAAATGGATTGGAAAAAAAAAGTATATATGTATATATATATATATATATATATATATTTATATATATATATATATTTATATATATATATATATTTATATATATAGTACAAAATGTATGTAAAAATAATATAACTCTTTTTTTAGTAAAATAATATAACTCTTTTGTCATTTAGTTTTTGTGAATCATATCAAATCTATAAAATTTCATACAATTAAAAATAATTTTGGTAATTCATAAACATTACTTAATTTTATGGTATATATATATATATATATATATATATATATATATATATATGTATATATATATATATATATATATACTACCTGATTCAATAATTAAAATGATAAAAAAATATCCTTCTGTAAAATGTTAAAGGTGCATATGCAAGTTTTTCAAGACTTACTCTAATATATATAAATCTCGATCTCTTTCTCTTCCTTGGTGTGTGCAAAAGACATAGTTAAAACATGGAAAGTAATGAAATTACTCTTCATCTCTTCATCATATAGCTATATATGGATTATACCAAGGAGATTAATTTGGTTGGTTAATTAAGGTGTGAGTACGTTATTATAAATCATTTAACATTTTAGTTCTTTTAATTAATTATAATCTTAAAAATCCAGGCCGTACAACCATATATTAATCTATTTAAAAAATACACGATCAATTAAAAAAATACATGACTTTTCAGAAGCTCATAATTTAGGTATTTTAATCATAACAATTATAATAAGATCTAATATATTCTATAATTTATTCTTTTTTATATAAAAATAATTTTCCTCATAAAATATATTTTATAACTTTCTCGTCAACTTTAAATTTTTCCTTATACTTTAAAAAAAAAATCTAGTTGTGGGCTTGTAGCCCTCAATCTATTCATAGCACATTTTTCTGTTTCAACATCATTTTGTGATGAGTATCACATTTAATCACCTAGAACTGAGTTTCTTACAACTTTCTGATAATTCTACTAGGTCTCAAGTATTATTTTCTTCAATAGATCTTAATTCTTCTTTCATAGCATCTAATCACTTTCATCTCATAAATAAATGAAAATTAAACTAGTCGAGACATGATAAGATAAAAAAGTTATGTACTACTTATGTATGTGAATAGTCAAAATAAATTCCTAAGATTCTTTTTATACAAGTCAAAGTTAGACTTCCAAAGAATGTAAGACATTAATGTATTCCATTTATACTCTATTTATAGAGCTTAAAAAAATGACCCATAATTAAGGGTATTTTTATCAAAAATAATTATTACAGAAGATAATGTATATTAGGTCTTATGAAAAAGATCAATAATCACTTTTAATTTGGGTCTTATAAATAGGATGGGGGGATTTCATTTATCTTTGTCACCCTCACCACCACCATTAATTGTTACCACTACAATCATTTACATTGTCATCATCATTACTATTATTATTGTTGTCACTAGTATTACTACCATCACCATTGACATCGTTATTCTTGCCACCATTGTCATCGCTACCAACGCCGTTATCATTATTACTACTATCATCATCACAAACATTGCTACTACCTCCACCAACACCACTATTAACAATGTTGGCGCCATTGCCACTATTGTCACGGTCACCCCCACTGGCACGGCTATTGTTGACATCATTGTCATCGTTACTATTTTCATTGTTGTTGTTATCATCATCACCACTACAAACATTACAACTGATTCCACCAACACCACTGTTAGCAACATTGGTGTCACGAGTACCACTATCACCATTACAATTATTAACTTTGTGGCTGCCATCGATTCCACCACACCATGTTAGTTTTACATAGCCCATTTGATATCTACATATCTAAAGAATCAGTAAATTCTACTCCGCATTGTTTACAAATTTTTGGGTTGTCCTTTTTATATTTGATTACTCTGGTAATTTTCACAAGCACAAATCTTACTTTTTATAGGCCCAAATTTTTTTCCACAAAATAACCTACCCTTTTTCGGGTTTATTGGTTTTGTAACGAAAAGTATAGGGTTTTGTTGCCTCCCCCACTACCTTTCCATTAGGTAGGATTTGTTTTGCCCAAACACTTATTTGTTGAGGAGCTTACCCAATTCGGAGTGGTTGATACCTCAAATCATTTTTAACGGGATAGAAATTTTTTAAACTAATTTCTTTTGAAAGTAAAAATTGGACGGTAAAAAAAACTAGTTTTTAAAAATAAAAATCAATCTAAACTAAAAACTGGTTATAGTTTAAAAAAAAAAAACTAAACTTACAATCGCGCGGAAACTACCCTCGAATTCGCCCTTATCTTTTTATTTCCTGTTTAAATTTTCCATTTTCAGTTTTAATTTACAAAATTGTCTCATTGGTTTCAATGCGTTTTTTATTTTGAAAGATTTATATTGGGAGCAATAAAAATAATTTTTTTCTCCATTTCCTTTACAGATATTTGAAAATAAAAAAACAGATTGAAAGTAAGGTAGCAAATCAAAAGTGAAGACAAAAACAAAAAAGAAGAAATGAAAAACAGAAGCAAACGGGTCCAAAATAAAGTAGATCTTATATTTTTTTTCCCTTCCGCTTTCTCTTCTATTAAACAATTAAAAGATCATCTCATTTTCGATCCGCTTTTTTTTTTTTTTTTTACTCTTTCTTTTCACTTTCCTTTATCACTCAAACATAATATAAATCTGCCAGCTTTCAATGAAAAAATTGGAAATGACTTTCTACATTCATGAATTCGAACCGTTATTTAATTACAATGTATTAGTATGATTTATATATAAGATAAATATTATAAATATTTTAAGAAACTTATTATATAATTCATGATTGAATGATAAAACTGTTTTACATTTTAAATTAATTTTCAATGGATAGTCTTTTTTATCCCATAATTTTTAAATAAAATAAGATGAGAAAAATATGAGTGTTGGATTGGGCATTTTATTTAGGTGACTGAGTTAAACCCGATAATTCAGCCTTATTTGAATATATTTATTTTATTATATCTGTTGTTGCTATTAAGTCAAAGGTAGGTAGCAGTGAAGGCTTTTGACTCAACAAGAATTACATACATACATTATTCACTGAATAGAAATCTAAAAGTCTTTGGATTTGGGTTCGGATCTGTTCCAAATTTCCAATATATTTCAGAGAGAGGCAGAAAAGGAAGAAGTAAAGGAGATGGTGGGACCAGTGAGGCCTCAGTTTGTGCTCTTTGGCTCTTCCATTGTTCAGCTCAGTTTTTCTCTCCAAGGTTGGGGTGCTATTCTTGCTCACTTGTATGCTCGCAAGGTACGCACCATTCATTTCCTTAAAAGTTAAAACCTCTCTTTGTGTGTCAACGCATTATAGTTCCCATCAGTGAAAGACTATGACTATAGTGATGTGATGTATGTATATTTGTGTGTGAATTTTTAAGGGGTGTTTGGTTTGATTGTTTTCTGTGATGATAAAAATGTGTTTGATTGGATTTTTGTTTTCATTTCCAGTGAAAGTATTTTCCCAAACGAACCAAAAAATGAAAACTTTTTAGTTTTCAGTTGAAACCAAGAACTTCATTTTGGGTAAAACAAAAATGCGGTGATAAAGGAATGTAATTTTAAACAAATTTAAAAATATATTTCCTTTTAAAAATGCATTTTCAGAATTCTAATATTTTGAAAATGAAAACAGTTTTTAGAAAATAAAAACAGAAAATAAAAAAAAAATTGCAAACCAACGGGATTGTGAAGTTTTTCTATGTAACTGATTCCGAAAAGTTACTTTGTAGTCTAGACTAAGGGTAGTTTATAAATAGTTAAATACCATCCTCCCTTGACTAGTCAAAACTATGAGTCAAAGTGGATAATACCTCGGATACAATTTGGTGAGTCTAATGATGCAGCAAGTAATTGGTGATATATAAATGGTCTTGGATAATTTTTAAATACGTTTAACTTAACATGATTTAATCTGAGACTGAATAAGTGCAGTGTTCTGCTTCTGTTCTTGCTTGAATTTTGATTGATCAGAAGAGTGTGAAATGGTGAAATGGATTCAGTGCAGTCACATTCACACAGTCAATAATATATTTATAGTAGTTTGATGAAGATCAGACGGCTGAAATTTCAAATGTGTGCTTTAAGTTAATTGATTCGAATCTTCATTCAATGGTTCTGATTTCTGAATTATTGAATGTGTTCAAAAGTGAATGCAGAGAATCTGGATCTGTGAAATTGCTTTGTTTTGAGTATGGTTCTCACACACTGACATGGCGGATGATCAATTTGCTGTGTTCTGTTATGATTTTCCGTGGAGATGGGTTGTGTTGTTTTCTAATTTCTTCTTGCTACTAGTTGAGAATTGCGAATTTTGATTGATAAGAACTAGATTGCAATCGATGTGATTAGTCCTTATTTGGGTAAAAGAAAAGTCCTTTTTGCTAATAATTGGATAATATGAAAATATGCTAGATAATGCAACTTGTTTTCAAGTGGAAGAAATATTAAAATGAAAGATAAACTTAAATTGTCGAGGAATATTTTGCTGCCAGCAAATCAACTTATTGAGGGAAGTTTCTGGAAGTGGTGGTCCTACTTAATCTCTACCAATACTTCTTTTTTCCAGTACAAATTAGAATAATGTCTTAGTGCATATTTGGGTATCCGTTGCAAACAAACATTCATGGCAAAATGAAGTTTGCAAAAAAAATCCTCACCCTTCGTTTTGCGTTCAGTTTGCATTGGATCATTTGGATTTGGTCTCAGAATTCATAAACAACAAGTTGGAAAGGAAGCCGATCATGTTCTTACTGATAAACTAATATGAGATCATTACACGTAAATGTGTTAACTTTTTTAAATTTCAGCCAGTAATTGAATGAAATAATTACTTTTATATATGCCTTTATGGGATGCATTACGATGGTCAATGAGTTTAATTTATTACACCTTGACATGACATAGGCCGATATAATTCTGCGAGGATACTCTGGTTGGAATTCAAGGCGTGCTGTGCAAGTTCTGGATGAAATTTTCCCAAAGGTATTAACAATCTGAGTGTTACCCCCGTTGATTCAAAATTTCACTTTCTTTCTTCATTTTGAATCTTTTGTCCTTTCATCGTGAATGATAGTTATTGGTTATTCTATTTGTGTTCATTGTCATTGAGAAACAAATGGCACCTCGGAAAAGAGTTAGAAAGTGACTAGGTAGTAGGTATGCTAAGGAGTGGTTTGAAGAACCTTGGCACATGATATCCTCAACTTGTATGAAATGAACTTGGACATATTTGGAAGTTTATTCTGAATTTTACAATATGCATACTAAAATGATGTACTTAATTAGTTAATTATCAAAGTTTGTAGCTTTTATTTATTTATTTATTTAAGATTCTTGTTAGCAAATCATGTTTGATCTGATTCTTGCTCAGACTGACAAACAAGGAATCACCCTTTTGCTCTGTCATCTTGTTTAACTTAGAATGCCACTGAGCAACCAGAATTGATAATTGTGTACTTTGGTGGTAATGATTCTCTTCTTCCGCATCCAAGTGGCCTTGGTCAACATGTACCTCTGCAAGAATACATTGAAAATATGAGAAAGATTGCTATCCATCTGAAGGTAAACTTTCACTCTAGAATAACATTTTTCTTATTTTTATATAAATGATGCCCTTCAACCTTAAAGTATTCCTTAGGCACTGCTTGAAGAATCTCCATCTTTTTACCTTTTATAGTTATTACTGCCAAGTTTGACACAAATCCTTATGATTGTCAGAGCCTTTCAAAGAAGACTCGCCTTATATTTCTCGGTGCTCCTCCTGTCAATGAGGCACAAATTTATGGAACCAGGTTTTGAATTCAATCTAATTGCTATTAAATTATTATAATTTCAACAAAAAGAAAAGGCAGATAACTACAAGCTAGTGATTTCCTAACTTGGGTCAAGGCTATGATTATAATGGCTAACAAATATACCAAGGGTATCCAGAGAACTGATCTATACAAGTCATGAACTAGATTTGCTTTTATATAAATAAAATGTGTTCCCAAAAGTTCATCTGATCTATTTTGGTCTTCAGAATTTAGATTCACCTTGAGTAAAACAGAGTGGCTGTATCTAAAATTTGACATCTTCCACTCGAAACCAACAGCTTTTGAGTTTTGAATTCATATATATACAGCTAGTATATTGCAAGTTCAGAGGATGACTGGTTGCTTTCCTAGAGCATTTAACATCCTTATTGCCTTTGTTCTTTTAACCAGTGTGCTACAAGGGCAGCGATTAAGGAACAATGAATCTTGTCGAATATATTCAGAAGCATGTTTGGAGCTGTGCCGTGAGATGAACATCATGGCAATTGATCTGTGGTCTGCACTCCAGAAAAGGGTTGACTGGAGAGAAGTTTGCTTCACGTATGTATATATGCATTCATAGTCACATTCACATCACATGTACTTAAAAGATTCAAATGTGCCTATCCTTCATTTTGTTGAGTGGTGTTTGATAGGGATGGAATTCATCTTACTTCTGAGGGGAGCAATATAGTGGCAAAAGAGGTATTGAAGGTCATCAAAGAAGCAAACTGGGAACCTTGCCTGCACTGGAGGTCAATGCCAACTGAATATGGAGAAGATTCACCTTATGATCCTGTTGGCCCTGATGGAAAGACAAGTTTAAATATCTCCAACTGGACCTTCCTTGAAACCAAGGAATGGGACTAGAGTTATGTGTATTTGAAAACTATAGACATGCCCCATTACATAGAATCCTAAGCAATAAATAATCACAAAATAACAGGAATTTAGAACTGTGGCTAAAGGAAAATATATCTGCATCATTTTTCACTGGTTTTTCACCATGTGAGTGGGATGAATTGGTGACTATAATTGCACTTTGATTGAGCCAATTGGCTAGTTGTTTTCTCCATCTTATGGTTTTGTCTTTCGCTAAGGTTATATACAATACATTATACATGGATTGGTGGAGGCATTATAGTTACAGAACTCATATGATCAATTGTGGGCCTGTACCTGTCTGTGGCTGACATTTTTATTTTTTCATTTTGTGCAACTTGGGTAAGGCTTATGCTTCGTAAATCACATTAAAATTGATAAATCGATTAAGTCAATAATTGAGAGTTTGTATGATACCCGTACTAAGTTTGGGGGTTTTGGTACTGTAGATATTTTAATCAATAATTATCAAGTTAGATAATTATCTCATTATTTTGATATTTTGTAATGATTTTAATATATATTCCAATTTAGTACCTGTTTAATTAAAATATATATTTTTTAGATGAACTTTCTAACCTCATAAAATCAAATCTCAACAAATAAACATTACAATTCAAACCAAATCCTTAGCAAACACGGCTACACACAGATCCAAGCAATCACTGTTGATGAGCAAGCTATGAAAAATTGTGTAGTCCAGTAGCAGCCAAATAAGTGAAAAAAGGATGGAAGCTCCAGTATGCGGTGTCTAATGAGTTCTATATTAAAAAACACTGATCACAGATCACCTTTTTCTCCAAGAGGTCATATGAGCAGCAGTTATTGGATGTAGTTTTTGGGTTTCAACACATTCACAATTGGGGTTTTAGGAGAAAGAGAACAAAGACGATTAGTGTCTTTGTTGAGGTTTGAGTTTGTGATGTTTTAATTTGGTATGTTTGCTGAAGTTTTTGTTGAATCGGATTTTTTTTTTTTTTTGTTGAGATTTGATTTTGAGATTAGAAAGTTCATTTAAAAAAAAATATTTTGTTTAAACAGGGATTAAATTGAAATATATAAGAAATTATTATTATATATAAAAATAATGAGATAGCAACGTAATTTGATAGCTATTAACAAAAAAAAAAACTGATAGTTATTGGTTTAAAAATTAACAATACCAAATTATTTTGGTTATCTAATTTATTTGTTAGGTTGAATTTGAATAATTATTATTGTGGTTATCTAATTTATGAACAGTAACATGGAAATTAGGTTTAATTATTATTTTGGTTATGTAATTTATGTGTTACGTCCACTTTGGTTCTTTTTAATTATTTTTAAAAGGTTTAATTTTGTCTTTATATTTTTAAAATTTCTAATTAGATTAAATGAGTTTAATTTGATCTCATTTAAAATTAAATTTGATCTCATATTTTAAAAATATTTGAAGATGATGAAAGACAAATAGAATCTAATTGAATCTATTTTAAAAAATAAATGATTTAATTGAATCTTAAAAAAATAAAAAGATTGAATTAAACCTAATAAATAAACTTAGGAGATCAAATTAAATTTTTAAAAAATAAAATGATCGAATTGAATCTGAAAAATAAATTAAAAAAAATAAAAATTAAAAAAATAAAGTAGTAAAATTAATATTTTTTTACTTCTTATATTTTATATTAATTTAATATATATTAGGAACAATATATTTTTTCATGGGGTAAATTTTTTTATTATACATGTAAAAATAGAAGAAAAAAAAGTTTTTATGAAAACAGTAGTCTCCACACCTTAGTACTAGGACCTAATAAGTGGACTCAATTAATTCAGTTTAGATTGTTTGAGGGTTGAGATCAAATTATGTTCAATCCGTTCAAACCCATTTGTGTACATGTCGAGTAACGGGTAAAATTATTAAATTAAAAAATCCAAAATATCACAGTGTTTTTCTTCTAATTTTTAACCATGAATTTAACGGAAACATTTAAGCTGTTCACCCAAAGAAAAAGTACATTTAAGTCACATGATAATTTGTAAAGGTTTTATTAACTACATGGGTCTAATTACAAAAATTGTAAAAAGTCAAGGACCTATGTACATTTTTTTTTAATTTATAAATCTAATTTAAACTTATCATAAAGTTGAAGCATTTAGTGATTTACTAGACCTTTTCTTATATATAGTTTTAGTTTTGAACACGTGGTATAGATATATGCCACGGAATCCCTGGAGAGAGCAATGTATGCTAATAAGTAGGCCAAGTCTTTGACTGTGTTCCGCAGCCCTAGCAAATTTTTTACTTCACGGGGATAATTTGGAAGGTTTTATCCTATGAGACATCTTATCGAGTTGGCATATAATAAATTAAAAATAATCGAAGTTGATTTTTCTAACAATCGATTTATGCCATTCTTTGATTTGTTGGCAACTATTCATTGATGCTTACCACGTTCCTTTGGGAAAATCATTCGTTGAAATTTGCATGCACAGTAAACTGACGTTAATAATAATAAAAAAAAGGATTGTGTTTCTTGCCCTTGTATTGACCGAGAAGAGCATTGTTATTCGTTACCATTCTTTAAGTATGAATTTCAATACAAAAGATAAAATTGGTCATGTGATGATAAGAATTACAGGGCACCAATGGTTAAACATTAAAACCGTACTCATTTCTTACAAAAATAACGTTTCTTTCTCTCTCGTACAACTTTTGAATCAACCCTTTTGTATGAATTAGGAATTAATGAGTATTTGCCAACCAAGAATAATAGGGTCTCACGTTATTTTATTTTATTTTTCTTCCCTCAATTTTTTTTATCACATATTTTTTTTTTATCACATACTGTATATAGGAAGCGTAGGATAAACGAATTCTAGGACATTAAACTGAGTCAATTAATTTACCCATGAAATCTTGTTGTATGATAAGTACTTGACGTGTTCAGGAATCGATTAAACCCTTAATTTTTTTAATTCCTTTTACTCATATACGTGCAGTTCTTTTTTTTTTTTTTCAAAGAAGAAACTATTGTACTAACTCCCTTTTCAAAATTGTATGATAATTCTTGTCGTACCAAAAATATTATGAACACGTTAAGTGTATTTTTAAAAACTGAGTTGGCGCTCATTGACAAATGACAACTTTGTTACTTTTGAATTATTGTAAACATTGACGTGGAAGTTTAAACAAACTACAAATAAATTAAGGTTGCGGTTTTGGATAAGAAAACTTTGACTTAGAAAAAGGAAAACGTGTGTTTATATATTTGCATGCAACCCCATCGTATTGGTGTGTGTTGTTGTGTTGTGTTAGAGAGAGAGTGCAAAAGATGTTAGGAACATTGAGGCCACAATTTGTGCTGTTTGGGTCTTCCATTGTTCAATACAGCTATTATGAAGGTTGGGGTGCTACTCTTTCTCACTTGTATGCTCGTAAGGTAATTTTTTTTCTTCATCTTGAAACATTGATGTGTTCTGCTGATTTGGTTTGTTTGGGTGAAAGAGGATGATCGATATTGATTTTGACTAATTTTATTCATACATTACAATATCTTACATCAATCTTTATTCATTCCTTTAATCAGAGATAGGAACTCATTTTTTCTGTTTAATTTTTCCTTTGGCAATGAAGTTGTGAATAACATAGCTCTATACTCTATTGTTTTGAGTTTTAATATAAGAATGTGATATATTTTACTGAAAAAGAAATATAGTAACAAAACATATTAGTTATTCCCTTAAAAAAATATATTAGTTATTGAGCTTAATTATTTTGTTAATATTATTTGCATCAATAATATATATATATATATATATATATATATATATATATATATTATTAATATAAATATTGTAAGACTACATACACTAAAAATATGATATATCCTAATGATATAAACTAATTCTTTATAACACAAAAATTACTTTTTAAAACAAGTTATTCACTTTAAAGGATATGAATCCTTATTTATATTTAAAGTGTAAAATAATTTTATATTTTTTATTTAATTATAAATAATTATATATAATAAATTTGTTGATTTTTACATTATCAATATATAATTATTAAACTCAGTGATATATATTATTGGTAACTGGTATCGTTGGTGTAAATTCACCAACATCTACATTCATGCATTAACTTCTATTGGACAAAAATTATAGCAATTGAAGAAGCTTAATGATTAATATCTTTTTTAATTAGTATATGAATTTTTATTTATAGTGTTTATTATGACAGACATACATTCACTTATAAATAATGAAAAGAACGTAGTTGTTAATGTATTACGAAAAATTACAAAATGTTAAAATAAATTGAAATGCTTTTGTGGTCAAAATAGAAAGTGACTACACATATTTGCTTATGGTTTCAGTTTATAAATTAATATTTTAAATTGGACTTTTGTCCTGGTTTTCTTATCGTGTCAATATTGATGTCATGCGTCATATAGTAGTATGTCTTATTATTAAAGAAATGGATTATATTCATGTGGGTAACTCATATAGGAGGTAATCATATTTAAATGTATATATTTATTAGTTTTTGCTAACTGGATATAAAACTGGTCCACCTTCCCTTCTCAATTTATTTTTTATGAATTGAATCTTTTATTTATTTTAATTTTAGTATGTTGAATTTTAGTTTTAAATATAAAAAGTTATAAGCTAGGAGCCTCTATGCTTTCTTTTCATTAAAGAATTGGACCCTACCATCGGATTTATGTACATGTGGTTTCGATTTTTATACCAAAAAATTTCTTTTAACAAAAAAATATTATTAGAATTCAAAATTAAACTTCTAAACTATAAGAATAAAGTATGATTTAGTTGACAATTATTTGCTAATTGAAGCTTGTTCTTAGCATGTGGCTTTGAGTAGGCTAACTCAACTCTATATAATGGTGTAAGATGAATGTTGTTCTTTATTTATATATTTTATCTTGATTTTATATCTAAGCATTAGATTTTTTTGAATACATCATCTCTAGATAAACTTTGATACTATTTTAAAATGTGGATTTATATGTAACTCATTGTTATAAACTTGACTTATAAGGTGAATATTGTTTTTCATTTATGTATTTTTTCTTGACATTATCTTTAATCGATGTGAGACTTAGACTTTTTCTAATACACTCCTTCATGTGCAATATTTTTGGGCTTGATGCATGAATAATATGATGATGACCGGTTAATGAATCTAGCATAGGTATGAAACTAGTATAGGTTCTAATACCATATTAAAATTTATATTTGAGTCTAAATCAATCTTACAAAACTGACTTGCAAGATGAGGAATGTCCCTTGACTATTATGCACTCTATCTTACACTATTTTTAACAGATGCGATAAGAGTTTTTCTCATATGCTAAAGATAGAATATATAAGTAAGGGATAATACTTACTTTACAATCTGTTTTTTCTTGTTACTATCAGATTTTATCCTAAATTCATTAACGGATTATCTATCATATTATTCATACAACAAGTCCAAAGTACAAGTCCAAAGTACAGAGCAAGAGGTGGTGTATGAAAAAAACTTAAGTCCCATGTCAGTTAGAAATATGATCAAATTAGTGTATATTAGACAACAACTTTCATCCTTATAAGTTGATTTTAAAGGTGTGTGAGTTAAGCCCATAACCCACATTTTTAGGTTTTTATCTTTATAAATTCTTAAATTTAATCTCTTATTTCATTAAAATACACACACTTTTAGTTATTGTAGTTATATTTATTCTAGTATGTAATATTTAATCTCTAATTTCATTAAAGTACACGCTTTTAGTTCTTGTTATTATTATATTTATCTATTAAGTAATGACAATCAAAAGATTGACTTGTGAGACACACACATTGTTGAATGGGTTCCCCCTTTTGTTAAATTAAGAAATAAGCATATCCTTTGCAATGAGTTTGCATTGTGTTTGCGTGCACTCTTGTTCCTGTAGATGAAACACAAACAGGTATTTTGTCCCTTAAAAGTAAAATTAACAAAATGCAAATGAAGCAAAAAATTTAAATTTATTTTATCGGCCTAAAAATATGCAACTTAATTAAGCCTGCTCGCAAGTGAAAATAATTAAAGTGGAAGAAGAAACTAAATCTTTAAGGAATATTCTTATTTGCAGTCTGCAAGACCACCATATTACGATATTTTTGCGGAAGTGGTGGTCTTACGACACTCTCCATCACGCATAACATCTAATTGTTTTAAGAGAAATACAAATAAAGTATTGTTCTGTCGACGACCTCAACGTTTATGCTCAAACTAATAAATAGAATTTTATTAATATTGTATTATATTGATGACAATTGACAAAGTATATTAAATTTAAAGAAATTTGATTTAATAGAGGATAATTTTACTTATATTTGAATTGGTTTTCATGCACGGTAAAGAAATTATCTTAAATATAATTTTTAATTAAAGTAGTTCTTATTATAAAAGTAAAAAACATTGTGATACATGATAATCCAAGATTAAGTAACAGTATAAAAATATTATTATACAAATAATCTACACTTATAAATTCCTTTTGGGGATTTATAATGCATTGGTTAATGACTAATTTATCCATCCTAAAACATGACATAGGCGGACATAGTTTTGCGAGGATACGCTGCTTGGAATTCAAGGCGCGTTTTGCAGGTTTTGGACATAAATTGTATTAATTAGACTTTAAAATCCTTAAACATAAATTGTTTTAGAAAAAAAAAACTAAAACATCAAAAGATATGAGAAGGATATATGTTTTTTTTTTTTTGGGCAGAAAGGAGGTAGAATATGTTAGGAAGATTATATATTGAACATACTATTAAATGAACTTAATTATCACAACTTGCAAGCTCATAGAACAAACCACAACTTGCAATGTTTTTTGTTTTATTTATTTACATTTAGCTCTGTAATTACTATGATTCTTGTTGAGACTGATAAACAAGGAATTGCATGCCCTTTTGAACTGTATTTTCATCTTTAACCCGGGATGCCAAGGAGCAACCGTCATTGGTGATTGTGTACTTTGGTGGTAATGATTCTACTCTTCCAAATCCAAATGGCCTTACAGGAATACAAGGAAAACATGAGAGGATTGCTATCCATATGAAGGTAATTAATTAACATTCATACTAGATCAGAGTAACTTTATTCTGTGTCATGACCTTTACTAGCACTATTTATCATGTGGAAGAAATCCTTCATTCAAGAAATTCTTGAGCACCGTGTGCACAAAACTTTATCTTATGTTGATGGTTGCTAAGTTTGATACAAATCCTAATGATTGGCAGTGCCTTTCTGAGAAGACTCGCACAATATTTCTCACCACTCCTCCCATCAATTGTTGGGAATAAATTTATATACCCAGTATCTAAGTTATCATGTAATTAATTCTAATTTTAATAATAAAGTATTATTTTATTTTCACTATTTAATTAAAAGGTCCATTTGATAATATCATTGGTTAAAATTAAAGATTTGTTATTATAATAGAGATTATAATAATGAGAAATAAGTTTGTTCTAATTTTAATCTAAACTGTTCTTGATCATATGATTATTGTAAATAAGATACCAATAATTCGGATAGATTAATATATATGTGATAATATTTATTGGATAAATATTAATAGATCTCATTTATTAATTTGCATATATAGATGAGTCACATGTTGATATGATTATTGAATTGACTCAATTGAAATTTTTAATGGTTAAAATTTACCATAAAATGTCAGTAGAAAATTCTCAAGAAGAGGTATAATAGCTTTCTTTGACCTGAGATTATCATAGTAATTGACAGGTTATTTGTTGTATTTTGATTCTGGACACCTAATGTTTTAGAGCACTTGTTGAATGAATATTGGATATGATTAAATAGTTGTAGAATTAATGATTAATCAAGAAGGAATCCATCAACTCTTGGTAATGAGTTTGAGCTCTATGAATAAAATTATATCTTGGTCAGGAAAATTAAATGAAAAAAGAAACGAGTTTCTTAAGTCATTATGAGTTAACTTAAAAGGGTTTAACAGTAATACCATACTCTAGAGTTAACTTAGAGCTATAAAGATGAAAGAACTTATTACACTACTCTTCTAATGGTTCTTGAAAGTAAAATGTTACTTCATGCTATTCGAACGTTAAGGAGTGTTGCTAAACGCCTACCTTGATTAGTATATTAATTTGATTAATATATTACCGGCTTAGAATTAAACCTACGAGGTTACACACAAACCAGTGTTATAATCTCTGTTAAAGAAATTATTTTAATATTTGATGATTAATTAAATTAGAGAATTTAATATGATCAAATGATTAATTGATTTTAAAAAGGTGAAATATTATTATATTTTTGCTAGTACTGAAAATATAAATAATATGAAAGATTTGGTGAAAGAAGAGAAACAAACATGTATGATTTGTATTTGGAATTTGGATTGAAAAGGCGGCTAGATACAAGTTTGATTTGATCAATTATTATTTCAATTTTAATTGTTAAATGGTTAGCAATAAAAGGTAACAAGAAATAATATAGCTTAAAAAAGATAATATCAATAATGATTTTGATTTTATCAAAAATTTGGTATCCTTAACGTGCTATAAATAGGCCACATGTTGAGATGATTCCAATATCACTTATGTATTCTTATTTTTCCACTTGTCAAAGTTGTTGACGAATAGAGGTTAGTCTCGGTGTGTGGATACACGTAGAGTCTTCACACTATTAAAGAATTTTTTTACTTCAAGAA
The DNA here is from genome assembly GCF_000004515.6 of Glycine max. Taxonomy (NCBI): domain Eukaryota; kingdom Viridiplantae; phylum Streptophyta; class Magnoliopsida; order Fabales; family Fabaceae; genus Glycine; species Glycine max. Next base: position 48,397,319 of record NC_038254.2, on the reverse strand, counting down.
CTCATCAACAGGTACATTTTCTAATATGTCATCTGTTTATAATATAATTTAAATACAAAATAGATCATTTTATTTTGTAAAGTGTGTTTTTTAACACCTTTTTTCCTCCATCAATGAGACACAATTCCGTGACAATAGCTAATGACTGTAGTTGGTCATTATAATTTCACATAAAGGTAGATAGATACATTATAGTATTAATTTTCATGCAACAGTAGTATAAATATTTTTACATTATGAATTAATAAAAAATCATTTTAAATATAACTTTTAAAATAATCTATAATCTATAGTATATAAAAACCATCCAACCACCACCATGTATTACCATTCTATGTTGTATAGGTCCATTGTCTTTTTTTACTTTTTTCTCCTTTACCCTCTCTTTCTCATTTTCTGTTTTTGCCCGTGCATAGCAGAAGTTGCTACTTATTATTATAAAAGTTAATAAATCACTATTAGAAAATATGCTTTCTACATCGGTTATTTATGACTTTCAACATCGGTTTTTGAACCGATGTTGAAAGTACCAACGTTGATAGTATTATCGTTAACATCGATTTTTTAAAAACCGATGTTAACGTAAAATTACCAACATCGGTTATATAAATAACCGATGTTGCTAATATGAATTACACCCAAAAAATGTATATTAATGTTGAAAGTTAACATCGGTTTTTACAAAAAAATCGATGTTAACGAATGTGTTAATGTTGACATAACATCGGTTTTCTGTAAAAACTGATGTTAACGAATTTGTTAATGTTGACAGTTAACATCGGTTGTTTGTAAAAAACCGATGTTAAAGAATGTGTTACTGTTGACAGTTAACATCGGTTTTTTAAAAAATCGATGTTAACTAAAAAATCGATGTTAACGAATTTGTTAATGTTGACAGTTAACATCGATTTTTTCAAAAAACCGATGTTAACGAATGTGCTACTATTTGTAGTTAACATCGGTTTTTTCAAAAAACCGATGTTAACCCACATTAAAAAATCGATGTTAACGAATGTGTTACTATTGATAGTTAACATCGGTTTTTTATAAAAACCATGTTAACATCGATTTTTATAAAAAACCGATGTTAACGAATGTGTTATTATTGACAGTTAACAAAAAATCGATGTTAACGAATGTGTTGCAATTGACAGTTAACATCAGTTTTTTTTTATAAAAAAACCGATGTAAACCCTCGTTAACATCGGTATAAAAAACCGATGTTGTTTTCATAAATTTTTTTTAAAATAATCTCTCTGTTTTTACAAAAAAACCAAAATTTAACTTGTAAATTTAAAATCAGACCACACAGCACACAACATATATCATTTGCATTCTGTTTTTAAATAGATTTTAGCAAAAAACTAACTATTAACAAAGGTTATTGAATGTTAAGATGATACAACAATTGTAAAAAATGTAATGCAAAGTATGTAAACTAATTAATTAACCTAAAGTTACATAGTTGTCTAACATCCTATGTTTGATTTCTAACTTTTAGATAATACTGTGCCCACTGTATGCGAAGTGCCTTGAATCTCTCTGCTTCCAATGGTCTAACTTCATTAAAATACTGCATGATCAAATAAAAAAATAAATTAATAATGCAATAACAATTATAAAAAAACCAACTTTGTTTGAAATAAACAATTACCGTCTCCCAATTATTCCTGAAAGATCCTAAGATTATCGTGGACATCCAGTGCATCACGTAGTAGCCACATTCAATGATTCCTTTTTGTCTATTACACTAAATACATAATGAAATTTGGATATTAATTAAACGTTAACTACAATTAGTGTACACACACATAAAATATATATAAGTAGAACTTTTATTTAAATCACGTACCTTAACAATAATCCACCTAGCAGCAGCCTTTGATTTCGGTTGTGGAGTATTATCAAGTCCTTTCAAAGCACTAGTGTTGAATATGAGGAACATTAAAATATTGATGTTGTTGAGTTATGCCAATGAAAATGTATTGAAAACAATACTGACCTGTTAATTATTTCCTTAAGGTAATTGTCTGACCTGTTATGTAAAGAATACTAAAAACATTTAATTGATATAATGTCATGTGTCTGAATGAAAGCCAACTGTCAGTGGCGGTGGAATTTGTGCTGGAGTGAAGCACACGTGATGTTAGTGACATTTTCATCTGCCACTTCCACTTTCTAGTTTATATATCCTTCTATAATAATGATTTACATTTACAAGTTATGCACTATTATTTTATTGGCCCCTTGTAAACTTGGAGTATATATCCTTCTTTTTATTTCTATTTCTTCACTATTATTTTACTGGCCCCTTGTAAACTTTTTTATTAATGGCGCAACCAACAAGTGGCCTAAGGTCATCACCATTAGTCATCAGTTATCAGCTGAATGTTCCAATTTAAATAAGGCTAAACTAAAATACCTCATGAGATAGTGGAAGGATATAGATTTCATAAATCATGACATAAAATAAATATCAGGCACACCTGGTTCTTCTCGAGCCCTGAGGTCCTGAAACCACATAAACACCTACCACGGCTGCAATCCCAGCTTATTAGCCAATTGGTCTTCCCAAGAAGTAAAAAAACAATTAATATTGTTTCTTGGTAAAGGGGAAAAATTTGTTTTGAGTAAAGCAAGTTACAGATGGCAATGCAAACTATACAAGCTTAGGTTCAACAAGTGAAATTGTTCAAGAGAGCTATATATATAGATAAAACTAAGAAACATTATCACACCAGGCACACCCTCTGTTGAAAATTGGTTTTCTTGCTCTAAAAGAGAAACAATGTATGAATAAATAAATTCCATGCAAAGATGATGAAATAAAGAACTATAACAATCAAAATTACCTAAACTCCGTTTGACGATTCCTTCTGAAGTAGATCCCTCAGTTTCCTCAATGCTTTCAAATTTACGTCTTTTAATTCTGCTTACATTCATAAATTATAGTATATAACACAGAGAAATTTGACCAAAAACAAGAAGTAAAAAAAAAAAACAAACTCATAGCATTATCTCTCAGAATAGAATGACAACTGCAACATAAATGCACCAAAACCATGAACCCTAAAATACCAGTCTCCCTCTCTTGGGGTTTATGCAAATTGGTTCACAATTCCACAGACCACCAGCAAAAAATAGTTTTCATGCAATGTTGAAGATTTTCAAAGCAAAACAAGGTCACAAACAAAGCACACTTTATTGTCAGTTTTTAGAAAGGCATAACTATTAGTAATATACACTCAATAACATAGTTCACGGAGGGAAAGAAGAATGAAGTATAGATCTCAATAACAAGAAAATTTTATAATCTCTCACTTTGATTTGAACCCGAAAGGCAATAGTTGTGAGTTAGAAACTTTCGTTGGCATAAACCCTAGCCCATGGAGAAGAGTTAATCTGCTGGAAGTATGTGATGGAAGGAAGAGAAAGAGGCATTATAGTACCTGGAGCGAGCGAGGGAGAGTGAGTGAGCGGCGGCGAGGGAGAGTGAGTGAGTGAGAGGAAGGAGCAGGTTTTTAAATTTTTGCACATAGCATTACGATGATATTTTTGGTTCAAGTTAACGTTTTTTCGTTTTTGGTATTCATAAGTTTAGTTTTCGTAAGTCAGTAATTTTTCAGTTTTGATTTTTGTAAATTTTTTTTTTGCTTATTATAAATTATTATAAGTTATAAGTTTGTACGTTTTTTAATTATAATCTTTTTAAGATTTTTATTTTATTTTATAGTTTCCATAAGTTCTTATTTTTAAAAATTAAAATTAAAAAACATAAACTTATAAGCATTAAAAATAAATAAAATATCTTATAATAATAAAAATTAGAAAAGTACAAACTTAAAAAAATGAAGTTGAAATTTTTTTTATATAAATTAAATTAAAAGAAAATACAATTTAAATGAAATAAAAATATATTTAAACCTAATTTTAATCGAAATGCTGGGAATCCTAGCGGTGAAACTATTGTCCAGTGTCTAAAATAACTCCTATTCCTTTAGAGTAGATGGGATCAAAAGAATATAGAACCTGACAAGTTTTTTTGGTTTCCAGTCGAATAGAAAAATGAAATATGCATGGAGTGGAGGTAATTGTGTCATTGTGAATGGTCCAATAATAAAAAGTTGGAGTGCCCAAGAAAAATTCATGATGAGAATAAAAATTATATATGAAAAGGAAAGACATAAAAAACAAAGACTAATGTGGGTGAGCTGTTGTGGTGCATTAGATGCCTTTATCTGATGATTTTTTATAAAGTAAATTTTTTAAAAATTGTTTTAGAAATATATTTGCGTATTTTTTTAATTAATATAAAATAATTTAATATAATTATTTATTTATTTTTGCTTTCTTTTACGTTCATTCAAACAAGTAATATTAATATTTCCACTTATTTTTTTTTTCTATTTGCCTAAACAACACTTTTTTCGACTATATTTATCTTTAATTTTTATTTGTTTTCTTTCATTCCTTTTAATTTTTTTCTCTTTATTAATCTAAACAATTGGTAAACCACATTTGCACAGTAAAATCTATGTTGTAAAAATTAAATTAGAATGTTCTTAATTTTCCCTTTCTTAAAAAAAATTGTCCTCACCAAAGTCATGAAACCCCTTGCAACCTCATTTTTTTTGTTTAATTCCAATTTGAAGTCGTGAGTTTATCCATGATTTATTTATTTCTTTTTCACATTTTTCTTACCTTTTATTAGTAAATAAATATTTTATCCTTAATATTAAAATAATCATATTAAATAAATTAAATCAATTTTTATTTTAATAATACTTATTTCAAAAAAGAAAGAAATCCCTACATATTCTACGACCTCTATTTCAAAAATATTAAAAAAAAGGAAAACTAAAAAGTCATAGGCCCAACGACTTTTAAAAAAATCAGACTCTTGTGATTTTGTCGTCTATCAAATTCTATTGTGTTGTTTCTTTGTATTTTTCTATTGAAATATTGTTGTGTCATATTTTTTTATTTTTTGATGAATGATTCTTTGTAAGTGAATATATGGATTAAAATATATTTTTTTAATGATGTTACAATGCTTCATAGTGGCTTTAGAAACATGTTTGATGATAACCAAAATAATTTTTATCATCTCAATCAATTAGATGAAATATTCTAGATTAATCAAATAAAATGGTTGAAGATAAAATGCTTAAAGATCCTACATATGAACTTGATTACCTGACTTTTCAAATAAAATGATTTCATATGTTCTTCCCTCTCAATCAAGAAATTATTAAGTGATTCGGACTATCATATTATCTATGATCCTAATCAATAATCATGTGACATATAGATAATTTAATATTTTAAATTAATTAAAATCCCTTAGATCAATGAATAATACAATAATTATTATTCACTTATTATGATTATTGGTCGGAATCATGGATGACGTGATGGTCTTAAACTACTTAACAATGTTTTTTTTCATCTACGAGATCCAAATCCAAAATCTTACTTTAACCCACTACTATTTGGACCAACAATTTATCGATATACAACTTAATATTTGATTTATTTTTCTATAATCAAAGTTTTCAAATAAAAATTAAAAAAAAATCAGGAATACATGGATACTTATGTTTTTCAATAATCAGGCATAGTGCATTTTAATTATTAACAATTATTTTTTATATAATAAATTGTAAATTTTTTCTATTTTAAATAATCATCATAATTAAAGTTTTTGACTCTATAAAGCTCAATATAATTTTAAAAATTTGGATCTTTTTGAGCAAATCATTATAATGTTGATTAATTTTTATGGGATATAATCACATTTTTTAAAATATGTATCTTTTTAACGGCATGTATTTAGTATTATGCAAGAATCATATCTTAAATTAATTTTTAGAATTTTTTTATAAATAACAATGATTTTATATTTATTCTGAAATATGTCCATTGAAATAAATTATTTTATCGGTCAAAGAGATATGACTAAACAATTATTTTTTTTGTCTTTTCTTGGTTGAATAGTTATTATATATTTTTATGTTTAATTTTTACGAATAAAAAAAATTAATCAATCCGACCCTACACTTACTTGGGTAGTAGTCACACACTACATTTGGACATTTGTGATAGACCGATCTTTGACAAAAAAAAGTTACGCAAGATTTTAATTTCTATAAAGAAACCATATAATTTTTTTATATCATTCATTAGTTAAAATTTATTATTACTACAATTTTTAGGATAACTAACATGAGAAAAAAAATTGTACATAATAATTTATTATTAAATATTAGTGTAAAAAATTAAATTATTAACATACACTATTTACTCTTTTTTTTAGTAGCATCCACTATTTACTCTTAACACAATGCATTTGGTAATAACCAAAATATTAAATTTCACCTCCATTTGTATGTTGGTCATTTAAGCAGTGAAGAAAAAACTTTGCTTAGTCAAATGACAAAAAATATGGCAAAGTCTGGTCAAATTTTGTTGATTAAATAATAATAAAATTAAAATTACAAAATTCATTTTAAAAATTTAGTTTAATTTTTAAATGTTTACCTTTTGAATTTATAATTGTTTCTTAATTATTATATTTTTTTAATTAAAATATAATTAATAACGCAATATATGATTTTTTTTAAAATATATAAATAATTAAAAAAATTTATATTAACATCGGTTTTTCAAAAACCGATGTTAACATCATTAGTTAACATCGATTTTTGAAAAATCGATGTTAACGTGTATGCATTAACATCGGTTTTTTAAAAAACCGATGTTAACATATCATACGTTAACATCGGTTTTCCAAAAAACCGATGTTAACGTGTATGCATTAACATCGGTTTTTTGGAAAACCGATGTTAAGAAGGATACTTTATTTACAAATATGTCACCACGTTTAACTTAACATCGGTTTTGTATAAAATCGATGTTAATAAACCGATGTTAAAACTGCTTTTTGTAGTAGTGAATTTATTATACATATATGATAATTTGTGATTAAGTGAAAGCTTAACACTGCATTTTAATTAAATTCATAGAATATAGCATGGTTGATATCTAAGAATTTACATCTTCAGCATAAAACCTGTAAGACCTGAAATCTATTATGCTGGCATATAAGTTTAGAAGATGACCGGTTGCTTTTCTAATTAAAACCTTAACCTTTGACATTCTTACCCTAATTTACTTTGGAATTATAATATGATTTTAAAACCTCTGAGGAATAAATTATTGAAATGAAACCAGTGATCCACAGGGGCTGCTGCTAAGAACAAATGAAGCTTGTAGAATATATGCATAAGCATGTTTAGAGGTGTGCCGTGAGATGAATGTCACGACCATTGATCTATGGTCTGTTATTCAGAAAAAAGATAACTGGAGAGATGTTTGCTTCAAGTAAGTATATATGCTCTCATGTGTTCCTCAACTGAAAAGGGTTCAAATTTGCATATTCCATTCATTTTGATTAGGTGCTTAATTTGTTTTTATTTCTTAGTGATGGAATTCATCTTTCAACTGAGGGAAGCAAGATAGTAACAAAAGAGATATTGAAGGTGCTTAAAGAAGCAGAGTGGAAACCTAATTTATATTGGAGGTCAATGCCAAGTGACTTTGGGGAAGATTCACCATATGATCCAGTTGGACCTGATGGAAAGACAACTATTAATCTTTCCAACTTTGCTTTCCCATAGAATGAGCTATGGGATTAGACTTGTATTTGTTGAAAACTATAAATAGACATTCCACAATTCATTGTATCCTTAGGCATCAGTCACAAAATAGGCTTTAATTAATTTTGTACTTTGTGCCTGATGAAATACGATATTCTTTGTTGTTATACGTTCAATAATAAATGGGTGATGATTTGACCCTGACTTTTCACCATGTGATGAATTTGTAATTAACTCTATATGAGACATGTAGGTTTCATTTCATCTCGTGATTTTATGTTTTCGACGGAGTTCATTTTAAATAAAGTTGTGCAAGAAAAATTGTATGAGATGAAAATAAAGAAGTATAATGATTGAAACTTATTTTATGTGATAAAATCAATGAGTCATCATATTTAGATACTTAGATACTTAAATAATACAAACACTATTAAACTCTTGATTTCTCTTTATCTCTTTCTTATATTATTATCTTTTTTTTTGTCAATATTGATATAAAGTATTTATTAATTTTGGTGATGACTAATCTTTGTGAAAGAATTTGAGTGACCAATCTTTATTGGATCTTCTCTCTTAATTATATTTTTTCATCTATAAGACTCAAATACAAAATCTTACTTAAGAAAATCAAACTCATGATCACTTGAACCAATAATTTATTGATTATTGCCAATCATATTAATTACTTATCTTTTTTTCTCTTTCTCCTAGGTATACTTATTATAGATACCTCTTGAGTGTCCAAGACGGTTGGGGTGCATTTGGTACGTACTAAATGAACATATTTAGGTTATTTTTAGGTGTGTAATTTAATTAAGTAATGCATTTATTATTTTATATAAATAAAATGATTACACTTAATTTATTTATAATTTTAATGCATTATTAACAATTTTTTTTATTTCTTTTAATATTGTTCTTACTTTTTAATTTTATAGCTTATTATAAATATTGTACCTTTTAAAATATATATATATATATATATATATATATATATATATATATATATATATATATATAATTTACTTAGAAGCTTATAATTTAATTTTAATATATTACTTTAGATATATTACTAGTATTTTAGCATGTGATTGGTACATAATAAATGTTCATTTAATATAATTAAAATTTATAATCTATAATAAATACATATTTCTCAATACTTATGATAAATAATTTATGTTGTCATATAT